>NW_025780895.1:0-45832 GCF_021130785.1 Homalodisca vitripennis | reverse complement strand
TTTTTTTAGATAATAACAAATAGAAGACCAAACCATTTTTTCCAGGTAACCATGAAACTCTTACTTCTCTCTGCCATGGTGGCCGTCGCCCTCTCCCATCCTCCGGAAGTGTCCCGAGGAAGATCATGCCCAATGGGAAATGTTCAAGGTAATACAGAATACATTTAGACCACGAAGGTTATGAAGAATTGTATAGAACGTAGTGAACTCTTCCCCACAAAGTGTGACTATGATCTCCTGTTTGTAATCAGATTGACCTATATATTTTATACGAGAGTTGGAGGATATATAGCTGTATAAAACTGTAGTTAGATTATATTAATCAAATCATTAACGTTCTTTTTAATATTACTGTAACAGAACAATATTCATGGATTCATGACATATATTATAAGTCTGTAAATCAATCTAGGTATATATTAAATGTTTATGTCTACTAAGAGTAATGAAAAAAACTACTAACCTAATAATAGTATAGTATGTAGTACGTAATAATATTAAAAATACATAGTAAAAAAGTATTTCATTATATATAAATGATTATTTTAATTTATATATATATATATATATATATATATATATATATATATTACACAAAATAATTTCCTGTTATATACATAGAATTAAATTAATTCATGTTATAGCTTATAATAACCAATGGTTTTAAAATCAATTTTTCTTATACAGGAATATTGTATCAAATAAATTATTCTTTTTATTTAAAAATTTTTTAATTTTAAATTTATAAACGTACGTTCCAATAAAGTCCAAAAATTTTTAAAACATGTCAAACAAAGAGATTCATTTACTGCTAAAAGACATTAAAAATGGTATATGTATAAGTAATATTACATTGGGACGTTAAATTTTTCAAATCTAATAGAAACCTGTAATTTAGGTGGCCCACGAAAGAGAATAACGATTACACCAGAAGAAGAAGAGAACAGAAAGAATATTTTCCTGGAAAACCTGAAGTTTGTACGAGAGCACAATGAAAAGTTTTGAAAATGGCGAAAGTTACTTTTGATGTTGAAATCAATAAATTTTCCGATTTGGTGAGTACATAATCACTCATAGGTTTAAAAAAAAATAACGTTAGGATGCAGTATGATATGGTGATATCTAGTCCTTTGCGAGACACTATGATGATTAAATTTATCACACAAATGCTCTCCATAATTTTTTAATAATATTTGACCTGTATTTAAAAAGTATATATACAGACGATATTTTTATTACTTTACCCACAAAAAATTTTATATTTTATTAATACCGTGCAACTGAGTTTCATATTTTTTATTGAAATTTTAAAGTTCCTATGCAAACAAAATATAACCATGGATAGGAATAGAACATTTACGTTACTACATTATATGAAAAATGCTTTTTCTTAAAGAGGCAGAGATAAGGCTATCAAGTCCTCTACCACTCAAACTCACACTGTATACAGTAAATTAGTACGTTAAAATTTGCGGTAAAATTTAACTTATACTTTATATAGAAAATTACAAAAATTGCTTAACATATATTAATTGAAATTAAGTAAAATTAAAAGTCTACATAATAACATGAATTAAAAACTTAAAATACAAACGAAAAAGTAATGTAATTATTTTAATAAACACAATACAATTCGATATGAAGAACAAAAACGAATGACACATTGAATTACTTTAAAAAGAGTTTGAGGGCCACGTTTTATTGAATGTAAGATCCAGTGCTTGGTTCCAAACATCGGGTAATACAGCTAGTGTTATTCTATCTGTTATTTTGTGCATAATAAACATATATAAATACTTTCAACTCCCACACACAGACCACCGAGGAGTTTCGTGACCATGATGAATGGCTACAAGCGCCCCAGTGGTACAAACGAAAGGACTGGAGATGCCTTCGATGACTCAGGAGAAACGTCAAGCTGCCTAAAAACGTGGACTGGAGGAAGAAAGGAGCTGTCACTGAAGTCAAGGACCAAGGATTTTGTGGAGCCTGGCTGGGCTTTTAGTGCTGTAAGTCTTTGAAGTGGTCATAAAATATGTACTCTAAATTTATTAATGGTATATTAGAAATCTCAGCTATATGCATGTAAGGAAATAGATGTAATTATTAATTTAAACTGTTCTGAAATGACGTTGTGTTAAACAGACTGGAAGTCTTGAGGGTCAACAATACCTGAAGTCTAAGAAGCTGGTGTCACTCAGTGAACAGAATCTTATGGACTGTCTCAAATGCTGAAGGAAACTTTGGATGTCTCGGTGGTCAAATGGACTTTGCCTTTTCTTACGTGCAAACGAACAAGGGCATTGACACAGAGGGCATCTTACCCCTACCAGGGTGGCGTAACGTTAATAATACTCCTTGCTTCTTTCTATAACTTATATTTTGTCCTGCTAAAAAAGCACGCTAAATGTTGTGCAAATATCCTCAATACAAACTAATAGAATGTGACTGGAATCATTATTAAGTTGTTGATATGTGTCTTAGTTAAAAAATAGCACATTTTGCCGCTTAATATTCAATACGTAATACTTAATTATAACAGTGCTTGATAATATTTTAGACCTTTTTTGCTGTAATGTATGGTACAATAATAAGGTAAATGTAACATTTTCCCATCCTCATTTTTTCATGTGTTAATACTTGATTTTCAGATACCTCCAGTTAAACACGAAAGAAAATATACATGTTTTAATTTACAGAGTGGCAATTGCCCGCTACAACCACCAAGAACAAGGGAGCCACCGTCACTGGATATGTTGACATCACCACAGGCAGCGAGAATGATTTGCAGAAGGCTGTGGCCACGATTGGGCCGATCTCAGTCGCCATTGACGCTTCAGCACACGTTCCTTTAAAACACTACAAAGAGTGGTAAGTTTATTCTGCAGGTAACAACTCCACCTGTGACAATTCGAATAACCTTGCATTTGTCTTTATTAAGTAATGTGCTCTCATTGATTTCCAGGAGTGTACAAGAATCCCTGACTGCTCTTCAACTGATGTAAACCACGGTGTTCTGGGCTGTTGGCTATAGCTCGGCCAAGAAGGGTGGTGCCTAACTGGCTGGTGAAGAACTCCCTTGGGAAGTAACTGGGGCATGAACGGCTACGTCCATGATGGCTAGGAACCACAATAACATGTGCGGTATCGCCACAATGGCTAGCTATCCCAAGGTTTAAGCACTTCCTTTTGTATATTGACATATTGACGAGTTATTAAAACGTCCCTGAGCATTGAGATTCTTAGTTACTTTTTAACCTTATATAAATATTAATAAACTTTTATTGTGCTAACTAAACTCTTCATAGACATGCACAATATATTGGTTTGTAGTTTTTTAGTCAAGGGGTAAACATATTATGAAGTTTAGTTCTTTAAATTAAGTTTATATAATATAATGATCAAAACTAATAGTAAACAATAATGAATAGTTTCTCTAGTAAATATTTTGCATTATTTATATTTTGAATTGGTAAGCTATACAATTTGAATTAATTTATATAACATGCACAAAATTTATATTGAGGATTTGTTTTAGTTAAAATACCACAGTGAGTGTTTATGTTTAAGAAATATGTCATTTCTATAAATATTTGTGTACACGAAATTAAACAGTAATATGTAATCATGAGACATATGTGACATAACATTTTGTCTCAGAAATTCAAACATCCTCTAAAAAAATCTACTTATCGACTATTACGAGTGAATAAATTATTACATTTAACTCAATTTACAAAACCCCCAGCAGGTTGCATGATACTGAAAGAGATAAGATGTATTTTTGGCTGTATATCTTTAAACAATATCAGTTTATATTCATAGTTTTATGTTTTAAATTTAAAAAAGGGCTTGATTAATATACGTTTACATTACATACTTTGTTTATTTTATTTATTACAATGTAAGACAGTTTACAAGCAATTTCTAGATTAACAATAACCCTTTTTATCTTTTGGAAATAACCAAATACAAATAATTTAATCTTTCAATGGAAAGTTTAATTTTTACCTTTTCGGTAAATATTCATATGAACATTGACTGTAAAAAGATATAATGTATTAAAAATTATATTCCACATAAATATTTACCTAATGATAAACTGTCCTCAATTGTTTGTCTGCTATTTTAGTACGTACAATTTAAAAATAACACTGATTCTTTAAAAACCTCAAATAATTAAATAATGAAACCCAAATAATCCTTAAGAAGATAGTTATTTCTGTGGAAAAAAAAAAATTCAATAATTATAAAAAAATATTAAGTGGTTAAGATTTCTGTAAAAATGAACTTTATGTAGGTTGTGTGTCCCAAGTATGAACGTAATTTAAGCGTCATTGATGTATGATACGCATATACATATCATGAGGAAAAAGAATATGTCTGACGGAAGGATGAAAACTTGTTTTGTACTATTTCCATATCTGTCTGTCTGAAGGACATCTAAAAAACGAAATGAGCAAAAAGGATTTGAAAATGATCCATTTTGAATGTAGCATTCAAAGTTAGCGGAGCCAGGTACGAGACGTGTTGTGGTGTGATACCAAAAATAAAATACGATTGGTAACTTATGTTGTGTTTAAAAACAGAAGAGTATGTATGAATCATCAACAGCGACAGAGAAAAAAGCCTGATGTTTCCGAAAAGGGGCGATCGTGATCACATTTAAACAGCAATAAGTTGATCATTGATGACTAGACCAGAATGTCATCAGATCATTAATCAAACTCATGAGATATAGATGACATTGTTTGGAACTGTCTAACATTTATATCAGGATAAATTGGATTGACAGTTAGAAACTGAATAAAATTTCCTAGTGTATATGGTTTTACAATACACTCACTGCAAACAATTGTGATAAGAAATTTTTATTAGGTTAACATGTGTTAACTGCATTTAGTAAACTTTATTTACTATAAGAAGCACGATGTGCAAATATAAACGTGGCTGGTTGCAACTTGTACGTTTATCAGAGGGTTCACATACCTGCCTACTTAAGGCACAAACCTTCAATGTTTCAAATGCAGACATAATGTGAATAGCAGTAATTTAACAGTCTATTCAGAGATAAGAAAGAACTATTTAATATTTTTCAATTCATACTTTCAGTAAGTAGCCACGATAAGACGACAGATCAATATTGTAAAGCCATATAAAAGTTTCCAAAGCATATGAACAGATACACTTTAGTCAAAGACTGAGAAAAATGTGGTTCAAGAAATATTCTAAGAAATGCTCACCTGCAGCTGGAACAAATCAGTAAAACCTACAGATCATATATAAATTACCCCTTTATTTCTAGAATTCAATATCATCTCGTAATTTTTTAGATGTTGTTTTTCTTTTTAATCATCACGGTATGTCTCAAACAACTTGTTGAGTTGACGGCTTCCCTTTGAGCTGATCTTATGGTTCGCTTTCTCTGTTCATATTTTACTAATCGTAACGTTAATTCAACGGTACACTCGTGCAGGTTTAAGGTCAGAACATGTAGGAATAATTAGTTTTTATTTAGTATGTTACTGGATGGTACATTAACATTAAACTCCTTTAATACTTTTTTAATTTCCTAGGCTTGAAGATGGTAAAAGTTTTCACCAGAAAAGTTGCATAATCAGAACCTTGAATTGTAGTGATCCGCTATCTCCATATTAATAAAAATAAATACACCATGATCAAATCATAAATAAAAAATCACCTTAAAATATACTATACCTAGTGGCACGCTTCTTCTTTCCGTTAGAAGCTTCTCCAGATTAAGTTATATCGCAACTAGATGTTGATTCTTATTTTGTGTGAGATTAAGCAATACTAGTTTATAGTAAATGTTCAAAGATACTTTAGTACAAAATATTCTTGTTGGTACACATATATAGGTCTGGGAAACCTATTTTGGTCAACAACCTTGTACCTAATGAAAGATTCATGGTTGGATATCTCTGAGGTCACAGTAATGAATACTCAGTATGCAAAGTTTATTTACAAGTTTAATATGGAATAGAACATCCTATTTCAATTCAAAATCGTCTACTTCCGGATTTTATAATCTGCTTTCAGTGCATGGAGTGCTATTTGGAAAATTTACACTTCTGGACATGGCTCCCTAGTCTGCAGTATAACATTGGTTTTAACCCGCCCGCGCCGTTGGTCGCGTCATTAAAAGTTACGTAAACGGTCGCGCGTTTAGATGGTATCTAACATTTGATTTTCGATAATATTATTTGTTTTTAAGGTTAATATTCTGTTCAGGCTATCATGCAACTATATTTATAAGCTACTATACTTATAAAATTATGTTTTTTTTATATAAATTAACAAAACACATTTTTATAAAGCTTTTTTATTACAAACAAAACCTATGTTACATATTAGTCCTTTATCACAATGTATTTCAGTTGCTGTCTTCCTTATTGTGTTGATGTGCCAAAACATTCATTACACCAATATTTAGTTGAGCCCGTGTACTTTTTGCATATTGCTTTACTGCAGCCTCCACTCTGATAGGGAGTAAACCGGTTTCTTTCTTGTGGGGCAATAGGCACACCTTGGTTTTATTCTATTGGTACCTGAGAAACCCTATACGTATTATACTTATGAGTATTTCGGTTTCTATAATGCCTATATTTATTCATATAATGTACATATTAAAATAGAAACTTAACTAACCTTCCTTTTTACATACCAATAACGTTATGAAAAAAATAGTCTTACCTGTTGGGTGACTTTTCGATGGAAGTGGCTAGCCCATAACAGTACTAATGCTAGATTTCAAATTTAAAGGAAGTACTTCAATTGTAGCTCGCTTCATTAAATGTGCTTTCACAATAATCTTTGTCAATGCGGGAATAAACACCCTTCTAGCTATAATAGTGTTAGTGTTGGCCTTGGGATGGTCTGTGCATTGATCGTGGCAACATTCAATAAAACCATTGAACACTTTCAACGGCCATCTGTTTACTCACTCCTCCGACCTTATATTCTTTTTTCATTCTGTCGACAACGTCGACTCCTCCCTCAGTCATGTTGTAAAAAGTGATGCCTTCAGGTTTATTTATGTCATTGTCTGGGTCAATAGTGTCATCATTGTGTAAGGTAGACAGCATAAGTACATTTTTATGCCTTTTGGGCAAATGAGAAACTAACAGACTGTAATTTGATGAGCATGGAATGCCAAACATACTGCTTCACTTATCTGGAGTGTTTTTTAATGGTACCAAAAATTGTTATTTAATTAAAAAAAAGTCATTGGCAAGTGGTATAAAACTTGTCCATTCTGACATTTCTTACTGTGCCATCTATTGGTTTGATAAGTCTTTTCACAACGCTGTTTACACTGTTGTATAAAACAAATGGATCCTCGGGCTGCTTTCATGGATATATTTCCATGTTGAGAGTGTAAAAAGATGTAGCAAATCACTAGAGCATATATATTGACGCCATACTCATCAGACTTATTGCTAATGTACTGTATGAACTTATATTTTCCTCGGAAAAACTTCTAGCATATCAATGGTAACATATTCTCCTGGAGAGTAATTGTCCGAGCAACGATTTACAAAGGTTTCAAAAATATCTCTGATTGCTGCTATGTAATCTAGCTTCCTCCTATTTGCTCGTGTCATTTTATCATCGAATCTAATGCATTGAACTAGTAAGTGAAATATTTTTTCACTCATTACAGCCCTAAAGAATTATGGAGCTGTTCCACCAGTTTTCCAGATATCAGCTGTAGTTAGGTGACTTTCTTTTTTTACCCCTAACAGGTACAAAATTCCAAAGTAACCTAACACTTATTCATAATTGGTTGACAAACAATCTCTCTCTCGTTAATATTTGTCTTGTAAGCTGTCTAACTGTGTGTTTGTATATTTGACAATATCTTTTATTGTCAGTTCAGAAAAAAATCATGTTCAACATTAAACAAGAGTTTGACAGTCTCTAGCAGGCCTTTTGTCTCCAGGTAATTTTTGTTACAATAGTTTGTCTTGCTTCAAACGGTTTGTGAATCAAACAATTTGCAAAGGGGATTTTTTCCAACATAAAACAAATTGGCATTAGCTACCTCATCAGATTGAAGCTGTGATGGTACTGATACTTAATTACCATTGGCTGTTCTCGTGCCTGTTCACGGGTCGAATAAATTTCTTCGCCACTAGACTGTTCAGTTCCAGTATTATGTTTATAATGGTCGGATGGGCCATCAATTTCACTGTTTGATGAAAAACACAATTCACTTTCAGTGTGATCACTATCTTCTTCCGATCAAGGTTAATAATCGTTTTTCTCAGTAAAACCAATGTCTCATATTGTCGACGGATCATTGTCAAACCTTCATTGTGATCAGACAAAAATTGAAAAAATACAATGTAACGACTAAATTGTATAGATGCCATCGAACAATGCGCCTCGTCGCAGATTAAATCTCTCTCCTTTACGTCAAACCGTTTTTGAGGCGTTGATGAATAGTGGCAAACATCTTGCGCTTGGACACCTGCGGTTAGGAAAGTTCTCTTGCTAGACAGACGTCTTGCTGAAGTACTATTGCATCGTCCCAAACCATACATTAAAATGCACGTATGCTTATTCAGAGTTTGAATACACATGAATATTACCTTCCATTTTTTTAATAAATGAAATACACAACCCAAAATCACTAATAAAATGGATGGAAATAACTGGTTAAAATACTTAACTCAAGCACATAGTATCTTTACAGTTTGTTGTTTTGTTTAATAATGAGGTGACGTGTGTCATCTAATAATAAATGCCCAGCTGATTATTTATTATTTTAAAATGTTTTAACAGTTTTTGTTTAAATAATTAATTATTACCAGCTGTTACCAATCATATACTCATTCCTTATTATAAAACAGCACAAAATTGCTGTGTAGTGTAATACGTGAGGAGTCAATATCATAACTTTTTTACACATTTAGTTAACTTTGTTTATTATGGTTGTTTTCAGAATTAAATTCTCTACAATCTGTATTAGAAAAAAACCATTTGTTTACTAGTCATTTCCCAATGTTATTTGACATCAAATATTTAAAACGGTATTTTTGTTATTAGATTTTTTGCAAATTTCATACTTTTTCTAAAAAAATGTTCACACTACAACCTCTAGAGTGGTTTTATTTGATTTTCCAGGTGATTTTCCTTATATATCCATCTTTTTTGAAAGTGAGAACAAAACCTTTCGGAATCACTTAATTTTACCAGGTGAACTGAAAACAAAGCAAAATGTTTCGCCAGCTATTACGCAGTAATGGAGCGTTTCCAGACCTACCTTTATATAACATTTTTTTCTTATTTTTAGCTTTACAATCACGTCTTAAAATTTTTACCATATTTCTATTCTGACTCACCCTGTATATATATATATATATATATATATATATATATATATATATATATATATATATATGTCTGAGAAATCTACTTCTGTCACAAATCGTCTAGTTCAGCAATTGTAATTTACTTCCGGTAAATGGATTTTCCGGTGCCATATTTGAGGTTCCTTTGCTGCCTAAATCAAGACACTATATACATACACAGTTCTAAGAATCTTACTCTGTGAAATATAAACTAACAAGATTGATTTTTATTACGGTATTAAAATTTATAGTATAAGTTAGACATTAACTTCGTCTTTGACGTATTTAGTGCCTAATAAATGTTCCAAGAAATTGCGGTTAAAAGTATATTTTTACTGAAATCTCTAATATAATTATCAGGTGAAAACGGTAAATTAATAGTAAGAGTGACTTTAAAGCTTACTGTATGGTTTGAAGGCTATAAATAGAGACAAATTTTACAGTTGGCAATATTTTAACCATGCATTAAAGTAAAGCTGGCTGTTGTCTTACAAGGAAAGAACTAATTTCTACAAAAATAACATCTGAGTAATGGTTTTTTTCTGGTATTATTATAAGTGTTCAATGGTAAAATCCATGAGTAAATTTATTGTTCTAAACAATAAAATATATCTTGGATCTTGAGTAGACTATACCAAGAATTACACTTGCACCATAATTTAATAAATCTATAGCGTACTAGCGTACCCGTGGTTTCGCACGCAATCATTAGAACCGATGTCCTTATATTACTTAATATATGTAATATGATGGGAGTCCTATAAAAATTTAAAACGTAATTAGGCATATCTCAGGTAGATATTATTTAAGTTCATGGTAAATAGTATCAGAGTTTAACTTCATTATTTATATCATGTTTGGCACGTGTAGGAGCGTTTCTTGTTCTAATTAATTATATTCATAACGTCACAGTTGAATCTGCCTTGTCATCCCTTTCAAGAAAACACAAATCTCGGATCACACAGGTCTCGGAAACTTACTTCGGTCCAAAAGCGTATATTTCCAGTACTTGTCATATATTTAAGACCTAAGATATTTCCAGTACCGTATTAAGAGTTTGCGTTGTTGTTCTGACAAAGAATATATATATATATATATACTTAAGTAGGACTGAGATCCCTACTCAGGTTAAAAAGTGCCTACTTAAGACAGTTTAAATTCACTTACCTACTATGTGACTGTTTAGCTTGCCATTGTTGCCTCAATCAAAAAACTATAAACTTTTGAATATATATTTCTCGGAAATCTATTTTTGGTCAAAATCGTGTTGACATAGTTTAGTTTGCCTCGTCCTGATGAAGAAAATACACACAAGTAGGACTGAAAAACCTGTTACGACCTGGGGGGAAGTTCTACCAACCTAATATGCACTTTCGGTATAAGAAGGAAACCCTTATTAAGGTTTTGCAACATTCCAAAATAATCTTTATTAAAGTTTTGCGTTACACTTGTTTTTTGGACAGTAGCCAGGGAAAGAATGAATCGTTGAGGTATGTTAGTATTCATTTTTCTGTATTTCCATTGGTAAAATGTAATATAATTAAGTCAAGGAAGCCCACCAGTTTAAAGTAACTTATGTAAAAGCATTCATAACTTTGTTCATTAAGGTTAGATTTATAACAGTATTTAATGCATTAGATGATTTTAATTCGTCACTGGCGCAATCTGGAATAAAATGTATATATTAATGTTTTTATTTAATATCTGCATTACACTACCGATCAAGCACTGTTTATTCATTGCTGAATGCATTTAAATGTAAACAGATGATTGAGAAAGTTTGTCGAACTAATGCTGTCAACAGCTGTTTAGTGTCAGTTATGAATTATAAAACGATTTTGTCTGATTTCCAAAATGTGCCAGGTAAATTTTCCTAACTTTTTCTTCATAGATTTAAATAAATATTTTACAAAAAGAATTAACCGATTTGTGAATTGGTCCAGCCGTTATCAAAATTTGCGCTTACCAGCACATTTTGCGATTCATTTTTATATTATAGATTCTCCCAGAGAATCGTGTCCTTACAAAATTCAGGGTATAGATAAACAGAAACTTGGTGAAGTGCTCTTGACTGATGTATTTATAACGAATAACTGGGCATGTCCATCGCACTTAAGATAATGCTTGGAGGCCGTCGGACCCAAAACTGTATATAAATCGGACGCTCGAAAGAATCCATACTACACATCGTTCACACAGTCTGGAGGTCGAGACAGTTAACGGTAAGTGTTGTAGACTTCTTCGTCGCAATATTTATACTGTTACTTTTTTCTATCATTGTAATTGTTTCATGAAATTTTCGAAAACAAATCTGTATTACCTACTATCTGAGATGGATACGTATAATAATACATTGGTACATTTTGTATTCAGTATTAATTAAATTGCTTGGCGTCTTAAGCATAAACCTAAACAGAATATACTTCATAAAATATTATATTATTACCTTTTATCGTACAAGGTATTATTATTAAATTTAATGTTGGAGATGTAGCCTTGAAAAGTGTTTTATAAATGTGTATAACACAATATAAATAAACCTTTTAACACGTTTTTGTAAACTTTTATTTTTGTTACAATGTATAATTCGAAATCTGTGATTTCATCTTCAGGTACTAACTAAGCTTATGTTATGAAATAAATATTTAAAACCAATTTTTCATGTGTTTTTTCACTACCTCGGTGGCTACATTTGTTGTATTTAATTTTATGTGTGATCAATGTATATTGTTTAAAAGTCTATCGAATAATAAATTTTTTTTAGAAAATCTTTGTCATTTAATAATATATAATTTCAATCCTTCCTGTGTTCAGCAAAATTTTTGAAAAAGCTTTCCTCAATCAATTTCAAAAATTTCTTGACCGTTACGACGTTATCTGTCCCGAACAGTTTGGGTTCAGAAAAAAACAAGTCGCCAATCGATGCCGTAACGGATCTCATTCATAATGTTGTCGATGGACTGGAGAGGCGAGAAACATGAGATTAGCATATTTCTAGACCTCTCCATAGCCTTTGACTGCGTGTATCATGCGACACTGATGTAACAGTTGTGGACAAGTGGTATTCGGGGTCTGCCGCATAAGTGGCTCTCGTCTTATCTGGAAGATAGGGGCAGTGCGTGCAGATTGGGAGTGCTCTATCAAAGAAGGTAAAAATGCCTTATGGTGTCCCCCAGGGATCAATACTGGAGCCAGTCCTTTTCCTGATATATGTCAACAGGTTGAACTCATCAATCCAGTATGGAAAAGTGATTCAATATGCTGACGACACGACTCTCTGCATCAGATCAAAATCAAAACACGATCTTGAAATAAAGTCTTTCATCGTACTTAATTCATGTATCGAGTATTTTTACAGAATCAATTTGAAAACAAACAGTTTTTTAAAATCAAACGTCATGAACTTCTGTCTTCGGCAGCATGTCGACCAAGAGCTCCGTCCCGCGGTGATGGTGGACGACGTTCTTCTGGATGAAGCTGAATCCACCAAGTTCCTTGGAATGTACCTTGACAGAGGGCTGACATGGAACACCCACGTTGAGAGCGTTTGCTCTAAGGTTGCCTCGGGCATTTATGTCCTGCGCAACCTTGCAAATTGTTGTTCCTTGGATGTTTTAAAACTGGCCATCTTTTACATCCACACCTGTCTTACGGCTTGATATTGTGGGACAGTTGCTCCAAAAACATGTTTCAAAGAGTTTTTAGATCTCAAAAGAAAGCCGTTAGAATTTTGTTATATTTGAACCCCAGAGAGTCGTGCAAAGACGCCTTCAGGAGTCTTGGATTACTGACTTTACCCTGTCTCTTTATTTTAGAGGTTATCCTGTACTGTCAACTCAAATGTGAGTTAGAACGGGGCAGGGATGTCCACCAGTACGGTACTAGAGGCAGGGACAACTTCCGACTCGATCAGCACAGAACGACGTCTTATGGACGCTTACCGTCCCAAGTTGGTATCAGGCTAATCAACAGGCTCCCTGAGGGTATTAAAAATTTAAACGATTCCAATAAATTTAAAGCTCGACTAAAATACTTCCTAGTGTCAAAGGCATTTTACTCTGTTGATGAGTTCATAATGGGCCGCTGGGATGAAAACATTAGAAATTAATGAAGTTATTCAAGATTATTAACACATAACCCGGTTCTAATATAGATAAATGTAGACCGAATGATATTTTTACGTCATGCTATGTGCTTTATGACATACTCTGTTCCATTTTATGACGCATGCAATGCAGTTGTAAATATTGTTAATGCAATAAAGAGTATTATTATTATTATGATTAATTTTGGCACTTTTGTAAATTTTGTCTTTTATTTCCTTTGAATAGACATATTATATCATCAACATATCTGTAATAATAAATTATTTGTGTTAGATGTTTGTTTTTATCGCTTAGTATGAATTTGTCTTCTATGTTGTCAAGGAATACCTCAAACAACCTTGGACTTCTAATCAAAAACAAAAGCAATTCAACAAACCAAAATCTAAATTCAAAATTCAACAATAGTGGAGTATACAAATTAAATTGCAACGATTGTCAATCCCACTATATTGAACAAACCGGCCGATCCTTCAAAATTAGATTTAATGAACACATAAAAGCATTAAAAACATCATCAAGTTCAAAATATGCAGACCATTTAAATAACACCGGCCATACATACACTAACATCGAAAACAGTCTTGAAATTTTACACACAAGCAAAAAAGTCGCTTATTATCAACTTTAGAACATTTTGAAATCTAAAAAGGTATTATTCAATAGACTTTTAAACAATATACATTGATCAAACATAAAATTAAATACAACAAATTTAGCCACCGAGGTAGTAAAAAAACACATGACAAATTGGTTTTAAGTATTTATTTTCATAATTTAACCTTAGTTAGTACCTGAAGATGAAATCACAAATTTCGAAATGTACATTGTAACAAAAATAAAAGTTTACAAAAAAGTGTTAAAAGGTTTATTTATATTGTGTTATGCATATTAAATTTAAGTTATTCATGTATTTCACAAGAACATACAAGTTGTAGTGACAATGATTTGTAAGTTTTATGATAAACTAGGTGTTACCCGTGGCTTCGCACGCAATCCTAGAACCAAAGCTATTATATTACTTAGTAAAAGCACTTACGATGTAATATGATATTAGTCCTATAAAAAATTTTAAAACGTAAGTAGGCATACATCAGGTAGTTATTACTTAAGTTCGTGGTAAATAGTATCAGTTAAGTATTATATAATTTTTGGCACGTGTAGGAGCATTTTTGGTTCTAATTAATTATATACATAACGTCACAGCTGAATTTGCCTTGTCATCGCGATAAAAAAAAAACACAAATTTCAGATCACACAGGTCTCGGAAACTTACTGCGGTCAAAAAGCGTATATTTTCAGTCCCTATCATATATTTCAGGTCTAAGATATTACCAGTAGTACAGGACCGAGATCCCTACTTCGGTTAAATAGTGCCTATTTAACCATTTAAATCATTCATGTCAAAATCGTGTTGACATATTGAGTTCGCTAGGACTGAAAAGCCTATTACGACCTAAGGGGAAGTCCTACCTTAAGCCCACTAGTTTAAAGTAACTTATGTTATAACATTCATAACTTTGTTCATTAAGGTTAGTTTTATAACAGTATTTAATGCATTAGATGATTTTAATTCATCACTGGCGCAATCTGGAGTAAAATTTATATATTAATGTTTTATTTACTATCTGCATTACATTACCGATCAAGCACTGTTTATTTATTATTGATAAATTCAAATGTAAATAGATGTTTCAGCAAGTTTGTCGATCTATAGCTGTCAAAATACGTTTCGTTCTTATCATAACATTTGCATGTAAAGAAAATTATTTTTAAATTAGAAATTGACTTCATTTTGTGAAATTAATGTGTTATGGGTGGTAAAAAGCATTCTAAATGTTAATTCAGACGAAAAGCTATAATTGCTCCAAATTTCAGCAGTTTCAGCGTGATCCGAGGACAAAAATCAAAATATCCAAGAATTGAAACTTTCGTATTTATAATATTAGTGGGATATAAAACTACTTTGAAACAATTTGGAGCCGATTTAAAAATTTAATATTTGCATTCTTAGTTTTAAATACCATTACTAAACGTTTTAAGATTTAACGTTATAAAATATAGTTATTAAAAAACAAAGGTTTTCGTCATGATAAAAATCGTGTATTATTTAAATCAATGCAATGAGATAATGCAGTTGCTGCTATTTAATAAAAAGTTGAAGACCATAACATTTTTCCAGGTAACCATGAAACTCTTACTTCTCTCTGCACTGGTGGCCGTCGCCCTCTCCCACCCTCTGGAAGTGTCCGAGTAAGATCATGCTGAATGGGAACTGTTCAAGGTAATACAGAATACATTTAGACCACGAAGGTTATGTAGAATTGTATAGAACGTAGTGAACTCTTCCCGACAAACCATGTTTAAGATCTTGTGTTTGTAATCAGATTGAACTATATCTCGTTGCCGAGAGTTGGAGGATATACCGCTGTCTAAAACTGTAGTTAGATTATATAAATCAAATTATTTAAGTTCTTAATAATATAACGGTAACAGAACTATAACCATGGATTCATCAGATAGATTGCACTCTGAAAATGAACTATGTTTATGTTTATGTTAATGTTAAGAAAAATGAAAACAACTACTAACCTAATAATATTATAGTATGAAGTACACAATAATATTGAAAATATTTAGTAACAAAGTATTAATTTTTAGACTTAATTTTATATATATATTTCACAAAATAATTCCCATTTATATACTTGAAATAAAACTAATTCATGATATTATGATAACTGCGATTTAAAAAATCTAGTTTACTTATTCAGATTGCTTCATCATAAATGTATGAGATATATATATATATATACATAGGCTATATAATATTTATTAAATTTGTAATTATTATTTTCATTTATAAATATACGTTACGATAAAGCCTAAATTATTTAAAATTATAAAAGGTATTCATTTACTGCTAAAACATTAAAACTCGCATGTGTATAGGTTATATTACATTAGAACGTTAATATTTCAAATATAATACTTTTAATTTAGGTGTCCCACGAAAGAGAATACGATACCCCAGAAGAAGAAGAGAAGAGAAAGAATATTTTCCTGAAAAACCTGCAGTTTGTACGAGAGCACAATGAAAAGTTTGAAAATGGCGAAGTTACTTTTGATGTTGAAATCAATAAATATTCCGATTTGGTAAGTAAATAAACACTCATAGGTTTACAAAAAATAACTATCGGTTTTAGTATGATGTGATGATATATCGTCCTGTGTGAGACACTATGTTGATTAAATTTATCGCACAAATGTTTTTCATGAATTTTCGAATATATAATTTGAAATACCTTGCAGTTGAATTACTTCGATTTGATAGGAATTTTTATGTTCCTATGCATGGAACATATAAACATGGAATGGAATAAAAATAGTAATTAAATTATATGAAATATGTTTTAGTTAAAGAGGCGGAGATACGGCTATACGGTTCTCTATCAACCAAATCTCTTATGGTAGACAGTAAACTTACATTAGTGTAATAAAACTACGGTAAAATCTAACTTATACTTTATATAAAAAATTGCTGCAAAATTGCTTAGCCTATAAAAAATGAAATGAAGTCAAAGTAAAGGTATTATATATATATATATATATATATATATATATATATATATATATATATAAAGAATTAAACACTTAAAATACAAAATATTGGTTTCTAAGTATCTTAATAAACACAATACAATTCCATATGAAGAACAAAAATAAAAGACACAATGAATCACTTCAGAAGGGGTTTAAGGGTTACACTTTTTTAACGTCATCTTACTAATCACACTGCCTATAATCGGTGTTTATTTTTATTTCTTTGAGTTCTTCCGTATTACCCGTTTGGACCCGCCCATGGTTCTCCCATTAAAAAGTATTAAGAGGTATATTATCACTCTTGACGCCGTTGCTAGTCATCCTCGGAGCCTCAACTCGGTAACGCAATTGCGTGCTGAAGATTTATCTGTTG
The DNA here is from genome assembly GCF_021130785.1 of Homalodisca vitripennis. Lineage (NCBI taxonomy): Eukaryota > Metazoa > Arthropoda > Insecta > Hemiptera > Cicadellidae > Homalodisca > Homalodisca vitripennis. The sequence goes on along the minus strand of NW_025780895.1, from coordinate 28,376 downwards.
GTAAATTTACAAAATAGCCATTGTTTACATTTTTGTAAAAGAAAATTGGATTTTCCAATATCTATGCCCCAAACCTAGTTCCATATTTTCAATCCAGGACAATTAGGATAATGATCTATCTCATTCTAGTTTTTACAGCAACATAAACTTCACTTGCCACTACTCAAAAGCTCCCATTTAATGCAAACTAAGGTTTTAGATTTTGTATTAATTGACTACCAGTCTGAATTGTAAATAAGTTACATTTTACCAATAGCTAGTATTATTTAACTGTTATTTTGTGCATGATAAACATATATGAATACGTTCAACTCCCACACAGACCACCGAGGAGTTCGTGACCATGATGAATGGCTACAAGCGCCCAGAGGGATTTGAGAGGACTGAAGATGCCTTCGACGACTCAGAGAACGTCAGCTCCCTAAGAAATTGGACTGGAGGAAGAAAGGAGCTGTCACTGAAGTCAAGAACCAAGGATATTGTGGATCTTGCTGGGCTTTTAGTGCTGTAAGTCTTTGAGTGCTCATAAAATATGTAAATTAATAGTGATATCTCCGCTATGTGCAACCAAGCAAATACATCTAAATATCTATTAAAACTGTTTTGATATGACGTTGTGTTAAACAGACTGGAAGTCTCGAGGGTCAACACTACTTGAAGACTAAGAAGCTGGTGTCACTCAGTGAACAGAATCTTATAGACTGCTCAACTGCTGAAGGAAACAGTGGATGTCGCGGTGGTCTCATGAACATGTCCTTCTCTTACGTGCAAAAGAACAAGGGCATTGACACAGAGGCATCATACCCCTACGAGGCTAAAGTACGTACATAATTTAACTTTCTTATTTATATAATTTAAATTATTCTTTTATTATTAATTTATATATTTCTTGTTTCTATTTATAATTTATATATTATCCTGCTAAAAAAAACGCGATAATTTTGCGCAAATATCTTTTAACAAACTGATAAGATGTGACTGGAATCATTCTAAACTCGTTGATATGTGTCTTAGTTAAAAACAATAGCACATTTTGCGCTAACTCTTGTGTGTAGTACTTAATTATAACAGTCCTAGAAAATATTCTAAATCGTTTTTGCTGTCATGTATAGTAAAATATTAGGTCAAAGAAAACATTTCCCATCCTCATGTTTTAATACTGGAACTTCAGATACCTACAGTTCCACATTTAACAAATATACGTGTTTTAATTTACAGAATGGCACTTGCCGCTACAACCCTAAGAACAAGGGAGCCACCGACAATGGATATGTTGAAATCACCTCAGGCAGCGAGAAGGCTCTGCAGAAGGCTGTGGCCACGATTGGACCGATTTCAGTCGCCATTGACGCTAGCCACATTTCCTTTACACACTACAAGAGTGGTAAGTTCATACTGCAGTAACTAACTCCACCTGTGACAATTCGACTAACCTTGTATTTTCCCTCACCACGTAATGTACTCTCATTGATTTCCAGGAGTGTACAAAGATCCCGACTGCTCTTCTATATATATAGGTCACGCTGTTCTGGCTATTGGATACGGCTCAACCAAGAAGGGTGGCGACTACTGGCTAGTGAAGAACTCCTACGGAAGTGACTGGGGCATGAACGGCTACTTCATGATTGCCAGGAACCACAATAACATGTGCGGTATTGCCACTGCCGCTAGCTATCCCAAGGTTTAAGCTCTTCCTTTGTATATGATATATGGACGAGTTATTAAACTTACCTGAGCATTAAAATCTTAGTTATTTTTTAACCTTATATGAAATTAATAACCTTTATTGTACTAACTATTCAAGTAAAAACTTTTATAGACATGCACAATAGTGTGTTGCTTTTTAATTTTTTATTCAAGGGGTAAACATATTATGAAGTTACGTCTTTTAAATTCAAAAAACATTGATGGTTGTATAAATTCATCATCAAATTTAATAATAACAATAATGTAACTGTTTCAGTTAATATATTGCAATATTTATATTTTAAATTAGTCATTTTGAAATTTTTATATAATGCATATAACACTCACAAGGTTTATATTGAGGATTTTTTTGATTACAATACCACAGAGAGTGAATATATCCTTTAATAAATATTAAATTTCCTAAAATATTATTGTACAGTAATATGTAATTATCAGAAATGTGTGACGGATTTCCCGCAGAACAATGTAAAGTTTGAAGATAAAAGGATTTGGACCATAACATTTTGTCTCAGAAATTGAAAGATAAGAAGATCTCAAAAAAAATATACTTGGGAATATTACGAGTAAATAAATTATTACTTTATTATTACTTTAACACTTAACTACATTTACAACACCACAACAGGTTACAATATGAGTCAGCGCTCAGACAGGTCGGATCGCTTATCTCTTACTCTACTAACCTAGTGCAAAGTTCAGATTATGTTCAATGTGAGTCTACATTGTATGAGTTTTGTATAAGAATTTCATGTTTTTGCATCATTCTTGTTTGGATGTTTTTATCTATAAATTCTTAATAAATTAATTTTACGAATGTTTTTAAATTTGTTTGTTTTTTATTATTTTTTTTAATGTCTAAGTGTGGTGTTTGTGATGCTAAGATCAATCCTACAAAAACCAAACTGGCTTGTGGCGATTGTAAGGTGGATTTTCATGGCTCTTGCTTGAAAATGAGTAAGGCCGACATAGAATGTATCTCTTCGGGTGATCTTGTGTGGAGATGTGTTTCTTGCCAAGCAACAAGGAGGAAGAGCATGAGATTGGACACCCAGAATACAAAGGAGGGAGGAATAATCTTGGAAGATCTTTTAAATGTGGTTAATGAAATAAGAGACATTAAAAAAAAGAAGCGAATCGGATGTCAATAGGGCTTATGAAAAGCTTAATGACAAAATAGATGACAACACAAAAATGCTAGCTGATCAAAATACCAAGTTGGAAGGATATCTAAAAGTCATGGAAAGCCTGACACTGGAAAATGTGCAATTGAAGAAAAAATTTGCTGCTCTTAAAAATCGTGTAGAATAAATGGAATAATATTCCAGAAGTAATTGTGAAGAGATACACGGGATTCCAGAGGAGAAGACAGAGGATGTTGTGAGTGTGGTGAAGGAGGTTGGAAAGGCGCTGGACATGCCCATCACGGACTCAACCAACCTGCAGCCATCATCGTCAAGTTTGTGAGACGTCTTGACAAAGAAGAGTTACTGAAAAAACGGAGGGTCAAGAAGAATTTCTCTACGCGGCACATCAACATGACCATGGTCAGCCAAATTTATATAAAACGAGTCACTGTCACCGGCAAGAAGAAGACTTTTTGTCATGGCTCAGGAGGCAAAGAAGACGAAGAACTTTAAGTATTTGTGGGTCCGAAATGGCAAGATATTTTTGAGACGAGATGATGGACAGCCAGTGATACATGTAACATGCCAGGATGACTTTAGTAAGTTGTAAAAATTAAAAACAAATTAGTAAATGTTAAGTCAGTTAAGTTTAATGATTGTTTTTTCTGTAATATTTATTTTAGGCCTAAACTACTTTTTTTAAATGAAAAATAAATCATACAATTAACTATGTTATTGTTTTGAAAAATCTTGGTTTTATTAGACTTAAATTAATGTTCTTGTAATCAGTCCTTTAAAATTGTATTTTATATTTCTAACTTAAGAAATGGTTCACACTCAATCATGTAGTTTAACTAATACATTCGTAATAATACATCAAAATATTCATAGCTTAAGACAGAACTTAAATATGAATAAATTTCCTGAAATCATAATATTATCAGAGATATGGATTAATAGCAATGAGAGTCAGTTTTATGAAATTGAGAATTATAACTTAAATATAAATTGCAATGAAGAGTACAGAGCTGGTGGAGTAGTAGTTTCTGTAAGTAAGGTTTTACAAATTAAAGACAAAGAGAAAAAAATTTTTGTAACTGCTGATATTTTAAAAATTACATTTAATTTTTTTGTGAAATTTTTACCATTTTTGCTTTATATAGAACTCACAGTCATACTAAAGAAGAATGTATAGACGAATTAGAAACATATATTAATTTTAACAATAATTTAAAAAGTGTAAAAAATGTTTTTTTAATAGGAGATATCAATATAAATGTATTAGAAAATGCTAAGGTAGTTGATGATTATAATATTCTTTTGGCAAGAAATGGTTTTACTAGTCTAGTTCAGGAACGTACAAGATTAACAGAGTTTTCTAAAACATGCATAGATCATGTTTTTGCTAAGATATCAAACTATAATAGAACTGATATAAAGACAGAAGTGATTGACTTATATATAACAGATCATTGTTTAGTGAAGGTCATTGTGATGGTGCTGATGGAGGGGGTGGAGGGGCTTCCACAGTTGACTCCACCTGCTTATCGCATAGATTACGGTGCCCTGAACCTCTTACTTGATAACGTTGACTGGACTGAAGTGTATTGTGAAGAGAATGCCTCTATTGCTTTTGATATTTTCCATAAAATTTTTACAAATTGTATAGATAAAATTAAAAAACATATTAATCCAAGGAGAAGCATTAAAAGGTTAAAACCTTGGATAAATAACAATATCTATATAAAAATCAAAACTAGAAATAAACTTTATACAAATCTTAAAAAACATCCACGGAATGAAACTCTAAAAATATTATTATGTTTACATATAAAAATAAGCTTAGGACAGAAATCAGGGATTTAAAAAATGCATTTTATAAAAATAAATTTATAAACTGTAATATAAATTCAGATAAGCTTTGGAAAGTTATAAATGAAATCACGGATCAATGCAGATCAAAAGAGAAATGTTCAGAAATTGTTAATAACGGAATAATTATTAAAGACAAAAAGGCTATTGCAAGTGAATTTAATAATTATTTTTTAAATATTATTGAAAATCTAAATTTAAACAGAGAGAAACCCAAAAATTTTCAAAATTTATGTTTTAAAAATATATTTATTAATGATTTTCAACTAAACTCCATGTTTGTAGATTATGTAAGTGAACCAGATGTAATAAATGTTATAAAATCTTTAAGAAATGGTATATCTCCAGGAAATGAAGGGATAAGTTCCTTTATGATTAAAAACATCTATTTGAAATTTGTTAATGTTTTGTCTTATTTAATAAATCTTAGTTTTGAAACAGGGCTTTTTCCAGAAAAACTTAAAGAAGCAGTTGTAACACCGATTCATAAGGGAGGACAGGCAAGTGTATGTAGTAATTATCGTCCTATTTGTTTACTTTTAACTTTTTCTAAAGTTTTTGAGAAAATAATGAAGAAAAAATTAGTTGTTTATTTAGATAAAATAAAGTTTTTTAATAAAAAACAGTTTGGTTACAGAAATTCACTGAGTACAGAAGAAGCCCTATTACATTTTTTGCCTGAAATATTTAATGGTTTAAATACAGAAAATTATACAGCAGGATTACTTTTAGACATAAGAAAGGCCTTCGACACTGTTGATCAAAAAATTTCTGTTGAATAAATTTACAAATGGTTTGAAAGTTATTTGCTAAATAGGAAACAATGTGTGAAAATTGAGGACTTTTTAAGTGAAATGAAGGTTATTCACCAAGGGGTACCACAGGGCTCAGTACTAGGTGCTATCCTTTTTCTAATATTCATTAATGATTTTTGCAATGCTAAATTTAAAGGGAAATTAACTTCATTTCCTGATGATACAGCCCTTGCTACACAGAAAAAAATATAAATTCAGTTGAAAATTAAATCAATTTTGACCTTAAAACAATTCAGTGGTGGTTTTCAGAAAATCACATGTTATTATATGTAGACAAAACAAAGTATATGGTATTTAGTTTAAGAAAAGAGGTTAATTTTAGTTATCCAGTAATTTATAAATGTATTAAGTGTCTATGTGAAAACAAAATTTGTCATGAAGCATGTAAGGAAGTTGGGAGAGTCAACACTATAAAATATCTTGGAATGTTACTGGATCAAGAATTGAAATGGAAAGTACATATCTCATCAATAAAAAATAAACTTAGCAATACAATTAGGTATTTCTTTTTTCTAAAAGGGATATGTGATAAAAATATTTTTAAAATGCTTTATTATTCGTTAGTTCAAAGCAGAATAGAGTATGGTTTGGTCTTTTGGTGCGGTACCTATGATTAAAATATTTATCCAATTAACATGATACAAAAGTTCTTTATACGCCTGATTTAAAATAAGAGTAAATATGAAACAACACGTTTAATATTTAGTTCTCTTAATATTATACCTCTAAAAATTTATTTATATATAAGTTTTTAAAGCTATTTTATAACAGAAGTGTACACACACAATACAATAATTACAAATGCATATTAAGAAATCCAAATCAAGCATTGTTACTAAAATCATATACCACTTGTAAGACATATGTATTATTAGTAAAATAAAATTCATAGAATCAATGTACAGATAGTTACTGGAAAGGAAGTCTTGTATTACAATTCGATACAAACATCCTCCGGATGTAACTAGATACGCACATCCGCCCAGACGCCGATGGTGAACAAACAGGAAATGCTTATTTGTAAAAAACCGTGCGACAATGTAAGGGACAGCCATGCTGATATGGAAAATTGTTACTCACCAATTATGATGGAGAGATTTGGCAGAGGCGTGGTCAATGAGCTGGCGGGAGAAGAACATCAAAACTGAAGAACAAGGAGGAGAGGTGGAAGTGGAGGCCGGGAATTCGAAAAGTGAAGTTCGGGAGTGTTTGTGTTCGTGTGCGGAAAAATATCTCTAGGCGTAATAAGTGTGATGTGAAATAAAATGTAAGTAATTTTAAGAACTTAGTATATTTTAGGGTTCATTAATCATTTTCAATTCCATATCTATTTAAATGTTCACAATTTCGAAAATATAAATTCATGTAAATGTTTAGCTAATTTAAAGAAAGTTTCTCATGTTAGTCCATGAACTCATTATTATTGCAATACTACAAAATTACTAGTAAATGTTATAATGAATTAAATTTAAAATAAATTGTAATGAATAATTTAATATCAAACATGTTTTCAAAGTATTAAGGTATTAAGGTTTGTGCTTAATATGTCGATTGACGCAATCAATTAATCAATTTAATGAAATGTTGTCACAAATAAATGTGTTGGTTCATTTGAGGGTATTTGTACTGCCAATCTAACCTATTATTAAATCCTCTCACAGCAACCCTTGCTCAAAATATGTCACAACCTTAATCTTAAACTAAACCAAACTACAAAACCTTACATGGTGGAGGCGCTAAAACTCGATTAGCATTCAAATTCCTCACATGGGCGAGCACATAGTTTCATAAGCTAGGTATAAATTAGAACTAAATAACATTTATAAGAAAGTATTTAACTAAAATAGCCTACTTCAGTGACAAACCACTCATTTACCTAAAAGATAAATTAAATTTCCAATAACTCAAAAATATTTTCAAACCCGTAATTAGAGTAACGCCAAGTAAACTAACGAGGTACGTCAATGGACATGTATAATTAAATGGAAACCATACTACATGAAGATTTAATACCATTAGACACATATAGGACTTCCAAAAGTGACATAATAAAAATATTAAATGAAAATGGAATTCTATCTAGAGACACAGACACTGTAGCAGACCTCAGAGCTATCCTAGCGGCACTTAAGAACTTAACACGTATAAGCGCAAGTCACCCTAATATTAAAACCATATTTAATAATTTAACTACACGAAAAACTCACCTAAGTGAAGAGGACAGGGAAAACTATAAGGATCTAGCTACAATCGAGGATTTTCTAGTGCAGAGAACAAATTTATACGACATAGTACATAACCCTGAGGCGGACATCAAGACACAAGCACCCCCAACCTTAGCACAACATTACGAGCCACTCACACTACCTGACAGAACGAACACAGCAACCATGGGGGAAAACATACCGCTAATATCAGCTGGGACTTACACAGGTCTCCAGAGCGAAAATCCACAAGATTTTTTAGACAAATTCTTAGTTGCAGTAACTTCAAACAGATGGACAGATAACACTAAAGTTAATTTATTCCCAGCGCATTTATCAGGCACAGCACTAACTTGGTTCAAACACTACAGGCAAAAACAACGAGGGGAAGCCATACAATGGGATCAACTTGCTAAAAGTTTCATAGAGGCTTTCACTCCATTAGCACAAACCCAGAGTCTACAAATGATTTTAGAACACAAAATACAGGGAGAGAACGAGCCAACACTAAACTATTTTTTAGATATATTAACAACATGCCGAAGATATGACCCCACAATACAGGACAAGCAAATTATACATTTTATCATACAGGGACTAAAACCAGAAATCTGTGAACGAGTTATAGGCCTGAAAAACGACACCTTAAGTGATCTAGAGAATAATTTAAAAAATTACAGAACAGCTAGTTCTAACACAAATGAAAAACAAAGAAAGGTACAATAGGGTTGCAGCAAACAGACCCTATAGTACACCCTTATATGAACAAAACATCATCCATAAACTACAAGCAGAAGTTAACACCCTAACCAATTTAGTAGCTACCCTAACTACAAACCAAATTTCAAATCATAACCACAGGTACGAAAGGTCTCCATCCCCGTATGAAAACTCAAAATATAAGCCAAGATATGATAGAACACCTAGTCCTCACCAGAATAGACATATGGAAAGCCCAAACTACCCCAAACAAACCCAAAGGCCACCTATGATTAAACACGTTACTTTCAGTGATAGGAGAAGACAAAACCATTCCCAAATACAACCTGCTAGACAAAATAGGTATTGCACTATTTGCCGTAAAGACAACCATAATACTGAACAATGTTGGTTCAAGCAACGTTCATTAACTTCTCAACCCCAAAGTAACCGCTTAGCACCTAAAACCAACAATACACAAGAGCTGTTCTGCAGGTACTGCAAGCGAACAAACCACAATATCGAATCATGTTACAAGTCTAATTATTATAAACAAAATCATCAAAAAAACGGGAAATAGGGGGAGGTCACACTAACCCTTACCGAACTTCCCCCTTATCAAAAGCGAAAACAAATAACACCATAGATCTTAACCAAAGGAATCGACAAACTTACAAATGTATAAAGTCTATGACATTTACTCCAACTAACCCCAAAGTACTACCACTATCAACCCCTGGAAAGACCAGTTCAGAAGTGATATTTAAAGCCATAGATTATAATCAAGAATTCCCAACCTTAAAGAAGATGCAAGAAATTGAACAACCTATTATGCAGAAGCCTATAGACACCATGAAACTTCAATATCTGCGTTCAATCCAACCCCAACCCTAAGTGAACCAAACCCCTCGGGGACAACAAATATAAATAAACCCAGTTTTACAAGAAACCTTGCAGTCTCAGAAAATTTCACAGGACAGATAAAACCTAGCGTATTAAAAGTAGTAGCGCACGGAAAACAGGACCCAGATTGTAGTATGGGGGAGGTAAACACACATACTGGATTGGAAGAAACCATTGAGATAGACACTATACAGATTTTAAATCACATAGAGCAACAGAAGAAACAGAATATGATAGATTGTACTAACTTGCAAGAAATAACGCAAGACAGGATACACAGACCGAGGAAAAATAAAACATAAACATTATTAGAGCAGACCTAGTTTGTGAAACAAAATTAAATACTAGCAACATACCCTCGTTGATATCGGCTAACGGTATACCATTAACAGTTTTTGGGTTCAACAAAGATCGCCATAAAAATTGGCAAAGTAATACTTGAAGACACGTTTTATGTGACACCTGATCTAAACAGCCCTATATTGGTAGGAAACATATTCCTATTTCAGAACTGCGTGGAGTTAAACTATAAAAATAAAACAATAAAAATTACCAAATATCAGATTGAACATATAATACCTATGAATGAACAGTGGCAGTTAGACATCAAGAATTTTAAAAACACACAGGAATTAGAAGTACAGCAAGTAACAGAGGTAACAGCCCCACAAGACATAATTATAGCACCACATCAGCACATTAGGATTAGCTCTTTAAAAGGTATAGAGTCTCGAACAGCCATCGAAACAGATAGGAATCTAAGAATAAAAAAGAAATGTCATGCATATCTTACAGAAGGGGAAGATGGTACAGATACAATTGTAAATATTTATAACGCATCAAATTTCCCAAAAAGGATACCCGCACATACTACGATAGGACATATACATTACCCAACTCTTGAAGCACAGCCTACCCTGGAACACCATCCCACTACAAGTGACACAGGAAAAACAGTATTGACAGATAAGGACGGCATAGTATTTGATATCTCACCACATTTAACCCTCCAAGAACACAAACAAGTCCTTGACGTTTTACAAAAATACAGACACATATTTACAACAAAGGTAATCGATTTAACTCCTGCAAACATACCTCCTGTTCAACTCGAATTAAAACCAAATACGAAACCTGTAAACTCACCACCGTATAGGCAGAGTAAAACAGAAAGGGAAAAATTAAACAAATTATTGGACGATTTAGTACAAGCAAAAATATTAGAGGAATGTCAGGATTACACAGAATATGCAAGCCCAGTATTTTTAGTGAAAAATAAAGATGGAAGCGACAGAATGGTAGCTGATCTCAGGAAGGTTAATGCACAGTTGAAAACAGATGCCCACCCCATTCCTTCAGTAAACCTGGTTTTAAGCTCTTTGAACAAAGCGCACACATTTACAAAATTAGACCTTAAAAATGCATTTTATTCCATGGAGGTAAGGTAAGAAGATAGGCACATCCTAGCCATAAAAACACCTGATAGACTTCTACAGTTTTGCCGACTGCCGATGGGACTTTCAACTTCAACCACATTATTTAGTAAAGCCTTGAATGCGATATTAAACCGTCACCTTTATAATAAAGTCATCTGTTACGTAGATGACCTAATTTGTTATGGTGACTCATTTGAAAATGACTTACATAATCTAGAAACTATATTAGAGGAACTAGAAAAAGCTAATTTGAAACTAAATACAAAAAAGTGTAAATTTCTCTACAAAAGTGTAAACATTTTAGGACACGAGGTATCAGGAGAAGGCATTTTACCCCAAAAACAGTCAGTAGAAGCTATCACCGAATTTTAAAAGACCAACTTGTGTAAGGCAAGTGAGACAATTTTTAGGATGCTCAGGATTCTTCCGCAGATTCATCCAAAATTATGCCAAAATAGCACAACCCCTTACTGAGATAATAAAAGATTCAAATAAAAACATGGCATTTAAATGGACGGATCTATGTAAACAGGCTTTTATAAAAATCAAACAAATTTTGACAAACCCACCATTACTATCACATTGGAAGGACAACAGGGAAGCACACATTTATGTAGATAGCAGTTTGATTGGATGCGGAGCAGCGTTAGTACAGTTAGATGAAGAAAATAATAGAATGTACCCAATTTATTACATGTCAAAAAAATATTCAAATACCCAAATGCGTTACAGCAATGCTGAACGTGAAATGCTAGCGCTAACCTATGCTGTGAACTACTTCAGAGAATTCACGCTTGGTAGACAAACAACAGTTTATACGGACTGTGCCGCATTACAGTTTTATAAAAATTTTAAGCACACTTCCACTAGATTAAACAGATTAGCACTGTCATTAACAGACTACGACATTGTAGTAAAACATAAACGTGGTGCTACAAACGTGTTAGCAGACGCCTTAAGCAGAAATCCTTTAGAACAACCTTTGGATGAAGAATTTACGGACGTGTGTTTAACTGTCAATACTTTAATACAGACAAATCTACCCCTACTACAAGCTCAAGACAGTTATTTGAAACAAATACGCCTTGCGATGACCTCACCTGAGGCGGTAAATAAAAAAATCAGACGGGCTTCAAGACATTACGAAGAAATAGATGGATTGTTATATTTCAAAACTTTCAACGGACGAGAAACTAGAAACTTATTGGCTATACCCCAAAAACAAACACAAGAAATAATTAAAATATTCCATGACAACCCCTACACGGGTGGACACTTATCACATTACAAAACAGCTTCAAAAATAAAATTACGATATCACTGGCCGAATATGTACCGTGATATCCTCCAATATACAAAAACTTGTGAAGAATGTCAACTACGTAGACCAAAAACGAACAAAAATTACGGCCTACTACAACCTATTGCACCCTCCATAAAACCCTTTGACAGAATAACAATAGACTTTGTAGGTAATATTACACAAAGTAATGGTTACAAATATATCCTAGTTGCAACCGATGCCTGCACTAGAATGGCATTTGCGACCCCTTGTAGAAATGCAGATGCGAACACAGTAGCGCAAAAATTATTAAATCTATTCTGCACATTTGGATTTCCTAGAATTATTAATCATGACAGAGGAACACACTTTATGAATTCTGTAATTTCACAGTTACTAAATGCACTCGGGATTGAACAAAGGCCAGGCGCTGCTTATATGTCACAAGTACAAGGTGCGGTTGAAAAATACAACCACACGCTAATAAAGGCAATATCTCATTACGTTGTGGAAAAACCCCAAACTTGGTCAAAATATGTACAAATAGTTACATTTGCCTACAACACGTCTGTAAACATTTCAACAGGCTACACACCGCACTACCTCATGTTTGGTTACGAAGCTAACTTACCGTCTGATTGTATATATTTACAGGTTAATCCCGAAAAAATGGTGTTGGAAAATATAGAAATTTTAGAGCAAATACGCAAAGATATGCCGAAAATCATGAAAAAAGCCCAGGAAGCGCAAAAGAAATACTTTGACCGTGACAAAACTCATTTGGATTTAAACCCCGGCGATGAAGTCTTGGTCCATTTCCCGAAAGACCACACAAAAAAATATAGTAAATTTCAAACACCATTTAGAGGTCCTTTCGTTGTCAAGAAAAAAATTAACGAAGTGACATATGCAGTAGAAATTTACCACAGGGGATGGTTAACAGAACAACCAATACATGTTGCTAGAATGAAATTATTCTATAAGAGAATATAAAACAAATATGAAGCGATTTGAGCAATAATAAAATATTCAAGAATAAAATATACAATATTTCTCATGAACATCACTGTGCACTCATTGCCTTGTAGTAAAATTTGAAGAGAGTGAAAAGTATCTTCGCAATAATTTCATAATATATGAGGGTAAAAAGCTACTACATAGTCATGCAAGAATCGCTTTAAAAAAAATAGGTATTATACTCCAGGAGTTGAGAGACCGGTTAACTTGATTACGGTTTGAATGATTCATTATAACGTTATATAACCTTGAGAGTCACTGAAGTAAGTCTAACAGAAATAAAAATGTATATTAAAATCTCGATGTTGTGTCGGAAAACGATAGAGAATAAAGACATAAAAGTTTTAGAAAATTAAAACGCCTAACTTTGTATTTTAATGTGAGGTTTACTGTAATTTAGTGATTAAGTGATAGGTTACACGTACCAAAGATATTGGTATAGATAATCCCAATACACAGGACACTAACACAGCACACACGACACGACACGAGCAGAGCCTGTAACCCACGATAACCGTACTTAGACTGGCTAGTAAGACTTGACCGTGACTCTGGTATGTCTCCCAGGCAGATAAGTTTTCTGCTAACTCAACTAACTTCCCACGCTATACTACACCGACTATGTTGTGACTATGACTAGGGGGCATTGCCTTGTACCAGCGGTCTGGGTCGCCAAGGGCCCTGGTGGTTCAGACAGCTTAGTATGCAAGTAATGTTTCCCACGTACTCGTTTACTGCTATAACATAGCGTACTCTAACTTGACACAACGTACATATTATACTTACCTGAGGGATACGTGTATACATAGCCTAGTAATAAAGAATATAAAATATGATAAAGTGTACTACATATATCATATTTATTTAAGTTAGTAGATAGCAGTGTTAACATAATATACCCTACAAGGACTCAATTTTCCTGAGATGCATCTCAAAGAAAGAGACATACATGTTCTATATTATATAATCCTAGGATAAACAAATACTTCAATATATGACATGTAAATGACTTATATAACATGTTTAATTATTACATAGCTAATCTAACATTGAAGGAAAGTAACATATATTTAACATAGTATGTATTAGCACAGCAATATTGCTCATTAACAAACTATACAGCCTTGATTAGGCAACATATATTATGATCATAATAATGACTATGGACAATAAGCACAAAGAAGGGATATTATATATTCCTCAGAAACAAAGGTGCGTAGTATCGTTTTGTAATATGATAAAATAACATAATTTCGAACCTTATTTAAGAACACTAGAGATTAAGATGCTTAGTAAAAACATTATTACATAGAGGTAGGGAAATACGACACACCATCGAGAGGTCATTAAAAGATTTCTGTAAATAAAAACCTTAGGCATAAATATGTATTAATTATAAAATATTAAACTAAAATGTATATGTAACCTGTAGACAAAATTTTTAGAATTTCGACACCAAAAAGCCAACTACAACCTGAGACACCAGTCTACAAGACACCAATCTACAAGACACCAGTCTACAGCACTCTAACCGATCCCGACCACCCACGAGACAAATGAAGTCTTCACAGCACTTCCTTCTACTACTCACAGCACTTGCCATGCCCCTCTCGACCACCTCTGCCAGCACATCAACCCCCAACATAGGAGAACCCAATAAGCCTCTAGTACAAATCTTCACAGGAGCGTACTTTACTCCAAAGCAAAATTTACCTAAAAACGAACCCTCTTTAAATTTCTGCCCTAAAAACCTCAACAACTCACAAACCTATTGCAAGATACAGAATAACCTTTCCACATTACAAACCCTCATACATCAACAAATAGTAGCAGAACACCTCCCATTCATCCAAAGACAACAACCTGATAGAAACAGAAGATCGCTCACGTTCGTCGGAGATTTCTTCGAATGGTGTTGTGACATTGCGACAGAACACCAAATACATGACTTGGTAGACAACGAGAAAGAGATAACACAGTACACGAATGCACTTATAGATACAGTGGACACCGACCATCAAGACCTCCTACTTACTACAAACAATATAAAGAATTTCAGTGACGGAGTATCTATCCTAGCAGACAAGGTTCATAGCAGTTTAAAAATCATGGAAGAACAGATAGAGCTAATATCAAAAAACTCCACACCAAACAATCTCAAACAAACCTACGCCTTAGCACAGCAAACATGGAGTTATATATATTACAACTATTATCACGACAATATGAGGGAAATTCGCAGAAGTTGCCTTGCTAACACATTACCAGAATTCCTAATACCCAAAAGTAACCTCACTAGTGACCTAAAAAACTTAACCATCCTCACACAACCACGAAACCTAACCCTAGCTATTCCAATTACAAAGTTATCCTTATACTACACCTTAAAAATCACTACCTGCACTATCACGCAACAATACATCCTTATAAAAATCAAAGTTCCCTTAAAACAGTCCACCCTCACATATAAGGTATTTCAGAACATACCCATCCCTCTCCATTGGCAAGACAAACTATGTTACATCACACATGAAAAATCCATTGTAATACGCACACAAGAATTCACCACAGCCATCCATCCAGAAGACAAGGGTTGTAACCAAAATACACTCCCACTTTGCTTGATTCCCAGGGCAACAGTCAACGGTGATCAGTCCTTAAGATGTCTACACAGCATTCTCAACACATCAACACTACCTACTCTCCGAGCTACCTGCGTATTCACCTGCTTCAACGAAACCCCGATGCTTTTAGTAACACAAGTCTCACCGAACAAATTTCTGGTAACAAACATCCAAACAAACCTGAAAGTAGTATGCTCACATCAGAAGACCCATCACTACATCCAAAAACCGAATAACACAGGAACTCTAGAAATCATCCTACCCTGTGAATGTTCTCTACACCAAGAAAATTTAACACTTATAAACACTGTAATACCATGTGGTTCCAAAAACCCTGACAACTATAAAATAACACATCTTCTTCCCATTTCTTGGTCAAAATTTCAATCTATAACTATATTACCCCTCGAATCAGAAACAAGACAAGAATTCCAACACCTGCATGAAATCTTAGATGAAAACTGGACCTTATCGACACCCACCTACTTCGTTCACAATCTACAAAGACAACACCACTTCCAGCTAAAACACGACGACAAAAACATAGTAAACAACACGGAACTCATTTTGTACATTTTATTAGCCTGGACTTCTATAATAACACTACTTCTTTTTATAGCCCTCTACTTCATCCACATTAATAACATCAAAATAAAATTTCTGAAGCCTACAGTACATGAACTTGACTACCCAATGGATAACCTTAATTAGACTATAAGTACGATTCGTAGGTAGAATCGTCATTAAGCCAGGGGAATGTAAGACATATGTATTATTAGTAAAATAAAATTCATAGAATCAATGTACAGATAGTTACTGGAAAGGAAGTCTTGTATTACAATTCGATACAAACATCCTCCGGATGTAACTAGATACGCACATCCGCCCAGACGCCGATGGTGAACAAACAGGAAATGCTTATTTGTAAAAACCGTGCGACAATGTAAGGGACAGCCATGCTGATATGGAAAATTGTTACTCACCAATTATGATGGAGAGATTTGGCAGAGGCGTGGTCAATGAGCTGGCGGGAGAAGAACATCAAAACTGAAGAACAAGGAGGAGAGGTGGAAGTGGAGGCCGGGAATTCGAAAAGTGAAGTTCGGGAGTGTTTGTGTTCGTGTGCGGAAAAATATCTCTAGGCGTAATAAGTGTGATGTGAAATAAAATGTAAGTAATTTTAAGAACTTAGTATATTTTAGGGTTCATTAATCATTTTCAATTCCATATCTATTTAAATGTTCACAATTTCGAAAATATAAATTCATGTAAATGTTTAGCTAATTTAAAGAAAGTTTCTCATGTTAGTCCATGAACTCATTATTATTGCAATACTACAAAATTACTAGTAAATGTTATAATGAATTAAATTTAAAATTAAATTTAAAATAAAAAAATAATTTAATATCAAACATGTTTTCAAAAGTATTAAGGTATTAAGGTTTGTGCTTAATATGTCGATTGACGCAATCAATTAATCAATTTAATGAAATGTTGTCACAAATAAATGTGTTGGTTCATTTGAGGGTATTTGTACTGCCAATCTAACCTATTATTAAATCCTCTCACAGCAACCCTTGCTCAAAATATGTCACAACCTTAATCTTAAACTAAACCAAACTACAAAACCTTACACACTTTTTTACAAAAACTTTCAACTTTTTAGTTTAGAATTTATCATAAAATCCCCCAATTCTTAAAGGAATCAAAAGGTAAGAATACCTTCTTAAAACGTCTGAAACAGTGGCTTTTGAAATTATAAGATGTAAACTTTCTTTTAAATATTGAAACGTAGTATTTTGTTTTTTTTTTTTCTGAATAAGTTAAATATTTTGATTAACTGTTAATTAGATTCTTTTATACATTGCTGTATATAAGTTGTATAAGCTATCTCTAATTTATAAACTTTTTAGACTCATGAAATCATTTGTTTTAGCACTATAAGATTACTTTTTATTATAAAGTCTAATGTCTCTGAGAGCTGATATTTATTGTTGTTATTTCTATTTTAGCAATGGAGCCTCTAAACAGGTTTTTTTACCTTAGAGGTCCTAAATTTTCACTTGTGATTTAATATAAATACTTGTATGTAATATGTAATAATTTCTCTGGTACTTATTAATATTTTTTGTTGTTGTTTAGTTCCTAGATTAAATGTAAATCTGACTAAGATGTAGTCATTCCTGGCATAATATTCTATTATTCTTAGTGCTAGCTAGTGCTCTCTTTTATTGTTTTCATTTTGTAATTTTTTTTCTAAGAATCTTTTTACTGCACAAGTATTTATTTTTGTAAAAAACATTATGTACAAAAGAAGTGAAAATAAATTATTCTTATTCTTATGATACTGAAAGAGATAGATATAAATTTGCCTATATGTCCTTTACTCAAAATCAGTTCTGTTTTTAGTATGTGTGTTTTAATTGTTGAACAGGTTTTGATTAATACATGTTTCATTACATACTTTGTTAATTATTTTATTTATTACAGTGCAAGGCAGTTTACAAATAATTTGTAGATTAAAAATAACACTGTTTGTCTTTGGGTAGTAATTAAATAAAAATTATTTAATGTTTAAATTAAAAGTTTAATTTGTGGTTTTTTTAATATTCAAAATTTAAATACGGCTGTAAAACATCGACATCGACTGTAAAACATATTATGATTGAATAGCATATTCGACATAAATTTATCTGCAGCTAGCGATTATTTTGCTGAGCTGGAGGCTGCTCCTCGGGAAGCTGCTGGCCGCCAGTTTTCTTTAACACCTTGATGTGCTTCCCTGATGTGCTTGTTGCTTTCACGAGGATGACCAGCAACGCAGTTGAGGCTGACAAAATACCTTTGCACTTTCTGAAAGATACATTGCCAATCACCCTTCCTGTTTGAGTAGTAATTTTCAATTATTCTTTAAATTCCTCTGCCTTTCCCTTAACCTGGAAGCATGCTCTAGTTCGTCCGTTGAGAAAAGTGTGTAATCCGCAATCCCCTTCTGACCTACGTCCAATCAGTATTCTCCCTTGTTTCTCCAAATGCCTTGAAAGAGTGGTACATCAACAAATTTCATCTTATCTGAATACCTATAACATCTTATCTAAATACCAGTCTGGATTCAGGCCTAATCACAGCACCACCACAACCCTAATTAAAATCATCGATGATATCAGATTGGCAATGGACAAGAGACTAATCACCATTTTACTGCTTTTTGATTATTCCAAAGCCTTCGACTGTGTTTATTACCCCCTTCTCCTCATCAAATTGAAGAAGTATGGTTTCTCCGATGGGTGTGTTAACTGGGTCAAATCGTATCTTACTGGGCGACAGCAATGTGTCAAGGAAAGGGAAAAAATATCTGAATGGAAAACCGTAACACGGGGTGTTCCACAGGGCTCTGTTCTTGGACCCCTATTGTTCTCAATTTATATTAATGACGTCACATCTATTATAAAGCTCTAAGTTTCATCTTTATGCCGATGATTTACAAATTCACGTACACTGTTCACTGATGAATTGAGCACATTTATGGTTCTACTCAATCAAGACATTGAATTAATTGCTTGTTGGGCAAATAAAAATGGCCTGTAATTAAATGAAGACAAAACGCAGGCAATGGTTTTGGGAAACCCAAGACTGATTGACCGTTTGGACTTCAATATTGCACCAAAACTTCAACTCAATAACCACGTACTAAATTTTCAAAACAAATTAAAAAATCTTGGTCTTACTATGAGCTCACGTCTTAAGTGGAATGACCAGGTTTACGGTAACGTGTAATAGAGTATTTGCTGGCATTCACAGTTTAAAGCGTTTTGCTGTATATCTACCGTTCAGTGTCAAGGTTATGCTGCTTAAAACTTTCATACTGCCACACTTCAACTACTGTGAAGCTGTAATCAGTGACATGACTGTTGAGCTTTCGGACAGGCTTCAAAACTGTTTTATCAGATTTATTTTCAATCTCAGACGTTATGAGCATGTGACTCCATTTTTCAAACAGCTATCGCTTCTGAAACTTCATCAACTACGCCAAATTCAAATTCTTTCAACTCTACATTCAGTTATAAAAAAGTCACCTGGTTACCTATCCGAAAATTTCAAATTTATTTCCGATATAAGTGAGCGACCTACGAGAAGGGGATCCACGTTACTTTCAATTCCTGTTCATCGATCGAACTTCTTCAGTAAGTCGTTCACTGTTCAGGCATGTCGCGTCTGGAACTCTCTTCCTGATAATATCCGTATTATAGAAGGTCGAGCTCGTTTTGGGGCGGGGGTCAGGGACTTGTTGCTAGGCGGTCTGTAGGGGTGACGGGTGGCGGTGCTCGTGGCGTGCTTGTGGTCAGGCTGTGTGTTTGAGAGAATGAATGTAGCAATAACAAGAAACTCTTTAAAAAGTAAATTGTAAATTATTTAAGTTTTAATTTATCTTTGTTTGAATTTTTTCTACATATTAAGTTAATAAATTTGATTTTTAATTACTACATAGTAGTATATATTATTTTGGTTAATTTAAAATTTTAATTGAAAATGTAATTTGTTATAGTTTTAAGGTCATTAACTTTACATATTATATATATATATATATATATATATATATATATATATATATATATATACATATATATATATATCTGTATATTATGTTAGGTTGAGTGGTAGAGATGGCCAGGGCCGGATCCAGGGAGGGGCAGGGGGGGCATGTGACCCGGGCGCCGAGTTAGGGGGGGCGCCGCGCCGGGCGCCAAATGATGGGATGAGGTCACCATAAAAAAAAACATTTACCATTTCTACTGTCAAGTGTCAATAGCACAATATAGTCTACGTACATACAATTTCTTACTTCAGTAAACTATATTTGTGCAAACCAAAAGAACATAGGCCTAGTAAGAAATATCTTTAAAGCGGCAGGGTATTTTCATAACTAAGGCTGTGGGTTGGCAACATTGTCTACGGCTTGACTAGGACTAGAAAGCGCAAGTCTCCCGTTCCCGCCCCTGACTAGTGACTCGTGAGTGTTCCCGCTTGACGTGAGCGTGAACTTTTGATGAGTTTTAGGTTAGATTTCATGTCGCAGTTGTATGAATATTCTACCTGTGACTAACATAGATCAACATGTCGAAAAAACCATCAGGGTGTTTCCACAGAAAGAAAGCTAGAGCAAGACAAACAAGAGGCCGCGAAATCGTCAACTTTAATGTCATCATGGTTGCAAAATATCAAGGACCAAGGTACCGGTAACTAATTTTTGTTGTATTTTAATTTGTTAAGATTCATTTTGAGTACAAAACAGTTATAGGCTATAGCGGCATAATAACAACAAACTTCAGTTTTAATGTTAAAAATAGTGGTTATAGATCATTAACTGTAAATATAGTTTTAGTTTATAGATATTTTATAGATTCGTTGCCTGAATGAAAATCCTCTCCCGTTCACATTCGTCGGCCGACGCCCACCACACCTTGCGTAGCATAAACACATTTAAATATTCAGAACTAAATACATTAAAAAACATATACATAAAATGCTTCTTTCACTTACTTTCTATGCTATTATTAACGATAGTTTTAATACGGTAACATTACGTACTAAAATGTTAACAATACATTGATTGTAATAATATCCCCTTGGCCCTTACTACTAAAACAATTAATATATCGAATAGGCTGTAGGCTAGTACTGTAATAGTATCCCAATTAAGATAGCATGTTTTTTAGCATTATTGGCACTATTTAACAACATTATATTTTTTGTAACGTTTTTAGTTAGGCCTACATGATTTATAAAACGTTACACAATGTAATAATTTGTTTATGTTGTACATGTAACCTACTTAAAAAATTAAAATGTTTGGTCATGTGTGCATTTATGTCTGTTGCTTACAGACGAAGCCGAACCTGAAGCAACGAGAAATAAACCGTCTGTTCAAGAGGATGCGGTGGGAGAAGAAAACGCTGGAGGAGAAGATCTCATGGACGTTTGTGCAGAGGAAGAAGACAACAATGACTTTATTTGTGAAAAACCACATACTTCGCATGCTACTGATTTTTGGGCCTCTTCTACGTCATTTCAAGAAGCCGTTTCAGTTTCAGACTCAAAAGGGCCTAACCATGAAGAACAGGAGAGTGAATGTGAGTACAATTTTAATTTTAATGACCCTGGAACTTGGCCAACTCAGCTTAGTGACAAACAAAGATGTTACTACATCATACAAAGGAGATGTGAAAACGAGGATCATAATCCTGATTTGAGTAAAAGCGGTAGGAGAGGGCCGAAACCTTACAAAAGATTGGTTTTACAAAATTTTGAAAAATGGTTCAAAGGTCAAAAGATCTTATTTGGCTTACAGCGAGACAATGAATGCTTTGTACTGTGTTCCATGCACTTTTTCGTCATTTGAACACAGAACATGAATCAACAATTTCGTTTTTAGCAAGAAAGGAGGGATTCACAAATTGGAAAAAACTCAGTGACAAATTGCCAGAACATGAAAACTCCCAGTACCATAAGAAAACCTTTGTTTCATGGAAAGCATTAGAAACGTCACTTGGTAAAGGAGGGATCGACAGGGAGTTGCAGGATCAGATAAAAAAGGAGGAATCCCACTGGAGAGAAGTACTACGCTGTATACTAGATGCTGTCTTATTTTTGGCAAAACAGGGTAGTGCATGCATTTCAGAGGGACAAACGAAACTTGTAACTTTGCAGATCCAAATAGTGGAAAATTTCTCAACACTATAGATTTAATTTCCCACTATAATGAGACCTTGCGTGAGCATATTGGTCGCCATAAGAAAGGGCAGCTCAGCTATTTTTCTCACACAGTACAAGATGAGTTTCTTGATCTCATTGCAAATGCAATTAGAGAAGACATAATTCAGGACATAAAAGAAGCTAAATATTTTTCATTGATTTTCGACTGTACCCCTGATGTAAGTAAAAATGAACAAATGACTGAAGTCATTCGTTACATTAAATATACTGACGAAGGGCCAGAGGTATGTGAAAGCTTTTTAGATTTTTTTACTGTGAGTGAAAAAACAGGCGAGGGGCTTTTTGAAAGCATTGCTAAAAAGCTCAAAGAAGATGGTCTAGACTTGATGTTTTGCAGGGGCCAGTCGTATGACAACGGAGCAAACATGGCTGGGAAATACAAGGGTGTCCAGTCAAGGATTGTGCAAGAGAACAAACTGGCTTACTTTGTCCCATGCTCAGCCCATTCCTTAAATTTAGTTGGGGTTCATTCAGCAGAGGCCTGTGTTGAAGCACAATCGTATTTTGGTATTATAAACAGCCTCTACAACTTCTTTCATGGCTCTACATAAAGGTGGGAAGTTTTAAAACAACATGTTCCCCTTTCGTTAAAATCAGAAAGTAAAACAAGATGGTCAGCAAGGATTGATTCTGTGGAGGTTATTTATAAACATATGGACAAAGTGCTCTCTTCTCTTGAAGACTTAACTACCCATGAGTTCTCATCTCCTGAAACAAGAGCTGAAGCTAAATCGCTACTTAAAAACATGAAAAGGTTTGAATATGTTATTATGACATGCTTTTGGTATTCAGTCCTCAAGAAAATTGATAGAGTTAGCAAGTTTCTACAAAGAGAGGACACAACAGTAGACAATGCTGCAAGAAACATACAAGGTCTTCTAAATGTATTATCTTCAACTAGGGATTTAACTGTTTCAGAGGCAATTGATGAGGCAACATTTTTAGCTAATAATATGGGCATAACAGCAGAGTACAAGGAAACAAGAAAAAGAAAATGACAGGAGACACACATGAAGATGATGGGCCAAATTTTACTGAAGAAGAAGAAGAGCTTTTCAAAAGATCACTTTTTCAAATATGTGATAGAATTATTAGTGAGCTAACTAACAGATATGATGCGTTAAAAATCGTTGCTGATAAGTTTAATTTTTTGTGTGGGGATCAAATAAAAAAAATGGATGTTAAAACTTTGAAAAAGTAAAGCAAAAGAATTAGCTACAACATATGCCAGTGACTTAAATGAAGAAGAGCTTGTGAATGAAATAGAGAGTTTTAAATTTCATGCCTTAAATATGGAAGATGGATTGGAAGACGCAACAGCAGCATCTTTGCTCAAAATATTGCATAAGAGCAAGTTGAAAGAGGGTTATCCAAACATATATGTAGCTCTTAAAATCTTTCTAACGCTTCCAGTCTCTGTAGCATCTGGAGAGAGAAGTTTCAGCAAATTGAAGGCTTATAAAAACCTATTTAAGAAATTCTATGAAAACAGCAAAGACTAACTAATTTAAGCATTGTATCAATTGAACATGAAAGGGCTTCTTTGATTAATTTTGATCAGATAATTAACACATTTGCAGCAAAGAAGGCTCGGAAGATAAAGATTCTATAATTGTTAGTATTGTTTTTTTCTAAAACAATTGTATTGTTTTGGATTCATGTAAAATTGTAAAAATAGACATTTTCTATTTCATTAAAATAACACTTTCTTATTCAACCTAAGTTTTATTTTATTTCAACCCCATATACAAAGCATATAGTAGTAAAACTTATGGTAAATAGTTTTGGTATCGGGGGGGGGCGCCAAAAGTCAAGCTTGCCCCCCCTAGAAGAAATGATAGATCCGGCCCTGGAGATGGCTAAATAACATTAACTCCGCCTCTTGAATAAAGGCACATTTCATTTCGTTTCATTTCATTTCATAAATATAGAGCTAATGGTAAAATTTTCTCAATTGTTTCTATGATATTTTAGCATGTACAATTTTATAAAACTGTGAATCCTTAAAATCCTCTCATAATTAAGTAATAAAACTCAAATAATCCTCAAGAAAGTAGTTAGTTCTGCTGAAAAATACAAAAAAAATTGAATCATTAAAAATATTTTTCTACTTAAATTATTAAGTGGTTAAAACTTCCAGAATATATACACCTTATTAACCTCAACAAGGGATCTTCATAATTTTATCACACATTAGCTTCTTATGTGTGTAATATGCTATTTTTCCTATGCACGAAGGATATTTTTACTGTTGTTTTTCATACCTCATTATTTATTCTACCTACTTAAGCATACTGTAACCAGTCTCGTTCCCCCGACTTGCTGCTCTCCAATGAAATGGCGTCTGTATTAGCGGAGAAAACTTCTGCATTAATTGCTTCAAAAAAGTAACCGACAGAGGCGTGGTATGTGATAGGGACTGCAAAAGATGGAGTACAAAAAAATTGCCGATAGAGTTTTTAAGACTTGGACATGTGAAAGAATGGATTGTGTTGACAAGCCCTCCGATGCTCTTAATGATCTCAATGCAAAATTTACAGCTCTACTGAATCAATTTCAACAGATTGCTACAAAAAATTTAATCAATGATGGGATTTCGTCTATCAAGTCGGATATTCAAACTTTGACTGATTATATTAGATGCAATGGAGCCTAGAATTGTTAGGTTTGAGACTAAGACTTTAGAGCTTGAAAAGAAGATCGAGAATCTGAATTTTTGAGTTTCTGATGAGAACGATCTCATTGCAGAAGTCAACGAAGCAACCGAGCTCGAACTATAATCATCTATAACATACCCGAATGCTCTGGCACTTCACCTGACCTAAAGATAAAGCATGATTCAGATAAGCTTAACATAAATTTTCAATGATATTGGACTCGGCCTTACGTATGTAAGTTTTTTCCACATTGGTAAA
The DNA here is from genome assembly GCF_021130785.1 of Homalodisca vitripennis. Lineage (NCBI taxonomy): Eukaryota > Metazoa > Arthropoda > Insecta > Hemiptera > Cicadellidae > Homalodisca > Homalodisca vitripennis. The sequence goes on along the minus strand of NW_025780895.1, from coordinate 3,001 downwards.
CCTTATGGCTCTTCCCCTCGTCCTATCAAACTGATGTTGTCCTCTAAAAAAGATGCATTCGCTGTCTTCACAAAGTTCTCACAACAAGATGGCACTAAACAATAGATCATTGGCTTGTGACCGTTTCGCGTGACAGAACTCCTTAGGAAACGCAAACATCTAGAGACACTTAACTTGAAGCTAAAGCATAGAATCGCAGCAGGTGAGAAGAAACCTCACGATGAAGTTTGTCAATGGTGTACCCCGCATTATTGAAATATCAAAATACTAAACTTGTCTCACGGTAAACCCACATGTTTAAATGTTTATTAACAAACTGTAGGTGGTCTGCGGATTAAATTGAGATCCTCTTTTGCTACATGTCTGCATGACATTATTATCTTCACTGAGTCTAATTTGACTCCTGAAATCAATAGTGCTGAACTCGGTGCCTCAAACCATAATGTATTTCATAAGGATAGCTCGGTTGAAACTAGTGACAAGCACAGTGGCGGAGGAGTACTCATTGCTACTAAGAAATCCTGCCCATTGCATCCAATCCGACTCTTTCGTTACTGAAGACAGTGGTCTTCGTTTCCTTAACAGTTGGTCGTGAAAAACTGCTTCTGGGTGGAGTATATCTTCCTCCCGGCCAGTCATCACAACTGTATTCAAGATTCTGTTCAGCTCTAAACGTGGCCGTTACATCAACTGAATACTCAGAACTCATTGTTTCTGGCGACTTTAACTTGCCGAACCACTCCTGGTCCGAAGCCAATGATTCTAATTCGTCTCCTTCTGCCAGTTAAATTCAGGAAGCTGCTGACTCTTTCTCTCTTAAACAAATAAATACTTTACCCAATTAGAGAAGAGTTCTTCTCGATCTGGTTTATTCTTCTTCCATTGAGGATAACCACTGCCCGTTCCCTGGATCCAATATTGCTGGAAGTTCCCCATCATCCAGCATTGGATATTTCTTTGCCCATAGGTGATATTTCTAATTAGTTTAGTTTTGTGCGTAACTACAAGAAATTTGATTTTGAAAAAAGTATTATTAGAACACCATTCCCTTCCTTTGCACCATGTTTGCAGTACCTATGATGTTGATGTTAACAGCTGTTTTAGGGAATTGGTTGGCATGATTGGTGGTTGTGTCTCCAAATTCACACCGTTGAAGAGAGTTGGATTTTTCCACTTTCTCTCCTGGTTCAGCAAAGAACTTAAAGACTCTATTTTTGAAAAGAAGATACTGCATAGACGCTACAAGGAAACTTTCGATATCAAAACCTACAATCTATTTTCCAGAGCTCGTGCCAGATGTAAAGAACTATCCCAGAAGTGTCTCAATGACTACACCGGCTTTGGTCAGGAAGCCCTGCCTCAAAATCCTAAAGTCTTTTGGAACTATGTGAAAAATGTGAGACGAAGTTCTGACTGGCCGTCAATAATGAAACTGGGGAGCAAATATGCTAGAAATCCCAAAGATATGTGCTGTATTTTTGCAGAATCCTTTTCTTCTGTATTTCCTGGATCTACATCTACTTCTTCGACTTTAATAGCTGCTCCACTAGAATATATTTCTTCGTTGTACCTTCTCTTTGCAAGACGTAACTAGTGTTCTGGGAATATTTAGATGTGTCCAGGGGATGTGGACCAGACTGCATACCCCCCTTAATGCTAAAGCATTCCTCATCGGTATTGGCTGCACCCTTAAAAAATCTTCAACAGATGCATTGTATGTGGTACTTTTCCTGATGTTCTCTAAGTCAGTTATATTATCCTTATGCATAAGTCTGGATTAACGAGTGATGTCGGAAATTATAGACCCATTGTAACCAACCAGTTACTTGCCAAAATATTTAAGCAGCTTATTCTTTCTAAAATTAATCCTTTCCTGCGGAGAATCATCACGCCAAGTCAGCATGGTTTTATCTATATATATAAAAATGAATGTTTGTATGTTTGTCCTTTATGGAATCGTGAACTATTGGACCGATCATGATGAAAATGTGTACGTATATGTATTTTTCCACGGAGAAGGGTTTATAAGCTATGCCCATCCCTTTCCCGATTCAGGATTCCGCCCCACTGGTTACAGAAATACCCATAAGAAATGCATTGCAGCAAACATATGTTAACGTCTTTTCAAATTTTTAATCAGCTGTTCTTTGTAAACATATATTACACTTATAGTTTTTAAAGCATAGAGTAAGCTTAAGAGAAACGAAAAATTTTGTTTAAACTGTTTTTTGCAATCACTGTTAAACATAGACTTTACTATCCAGATAATACAAATTCAAATTTTGACGTAAAAAATTCACCTTTTAACTGCAATATTTATTTAATATAAACCATGCTCATGCTTGATCAGAAGAGTAATGCAGATATCATAATTACTATCTTACGTTGGCTACAAATATAAAAGAATGTTATAAAAATCAACCTTAGTTGTTTTTTTTGACAGAAAGTATGGTTCTCAAAACTCCGTGTGTACATATTCTCTCGATCGAGACAACAAAGCAAGCTCAATCTTGGCATCGGAGATAACTAATTTAATCTAAAATTTATTATAGTAAAAAAATAATTTACTAAGTAATATAAGGACTTCGGTTCTTAAGATTTGCGTGCGAAGCCGTGGGTAACAGCTAGATAGAGGCAGGAATATGGTACATACCTTCATAATACGCCCAAGAGGCTCACGATGGAACGACTATCAATTATCTCAGCAATGTTTAGAATGTGATAGAAAAAGAATAAGTGAATATAGTGTACTGTTTTCAACGGGAAATTGCGTGCGAAGCCGCGGGCAACTTTTGCAAAAAATTATTGGAAATGCGCAGCAAAGCGCGCCGGGCCCGCTAGTGCCCAATAAATCTACTGTAACAAATCTGGTACTCTTTCAGAATTAGATAATACCTTCTTTTAAAACTCAAAGCTCAGAACCGATGCTGTTTACCTCGATATTTCGAAGGCGTTTGATAAGGCCAGCCATCCGCATCTTTTAAAAAGCTGTAAGCTCGTG
>NW_025780894.1:0-13928 GCF_021130785.1 Homalodisca vitripennis | reverse complement strand
TTTGAACACGTTTTCCGCACACTTTCATTGCTTTTGGCCAGTTCAGTGTTGTCGTTGTTGATGAAAATTGAAAAATGTGTATAAAATTTTAAAAAAAACCCTATATACAATGTTTAGTAGTCCTTTAAAGAAAGATATTGAGTTTTTTTGGGATGAAATTGACTTTTTTTAATGAAAACTTAAAAATTTTTGAAAAATAAAGTTTATTTTGTAAAAATGTTATTATACATTTTCTGACCTTAAAGGAAATATATTTTAAGTTTTTGGGTTTTAAAAGGTTAGTCTATCTTAAAATTTATTCTGGATATTTGTAGGAATGCTTTTTAAAATGCAAGATTGCATCATCTAATTTTTTTAAAAATGTAGTGTAATCTGGTTTACGCTGAAATTAGACAATTTTAAGTATACAGGCCCACAAGAAATACACAGTAACAGCTTTTTATCACAATTTTCCTTCAGATAAGTTTTTTTTTAACGATGAAAGGGGAAATAAATTATGAAAAGAAAGATATATAATATTTTTTTTTATTATATATTTTTAAACTTTTCCTCTTATAATAAAACCTTTTTGACATTCCTTATTTCATTTGGGTCATTTTGGTCCCATGAATTGTACTTAATAAAAAATAGTAAAATTTGGTTTAGGTCGAAAAAATACTGTATTATATTAAGCATCAAAATTATCTCACACTTTATTTAACTTGATTTTTGAATTAAGTGGTTATACCATAGGGTAGGCAAGAATCAAAGGGGTTATACCTAAGGGTAGGCAAAAATGTTTTGACTATTTTTATACACAAAAACACCTATAATTTGATACCCATAAATAAAGGAGCTCCCCATAGCTGTTTATTAATGTACTAGGGATGAGATTGCCCCCAGAGACCATACATCTCCCCGTTCTGTCCGTTTACCCTGACCGTCACACCGGGGGGGGTTGTGTAGTCCATGCAGGGGCGGTGGTCGCCGTCCTGACTGTGATTGGGGGCTTTTGAAAACGGGTTAAAGTAAAACACTATAAATACGTGTGATCGAGCGAAAGCATAAACAAGGCCGGCAAGGATGATCAACCGGTATTTATTGTAGGAGGGGCCCTACTCCGCTACGTCGGTCCACCGAAAGGGAAACGCAATCTGGATAAAGCGGGGTTAAACTTGCCGTTTTAAAGTCGTTCCCGATTAGAAAAAACGACTGGGTTTTATAATCGCAGGATTTATTGCGGATAAAAAACTGGCTTAAGTGTGGCTCCCATAAATAACGCGATAGCCCTTTTTTGTTTGAAAGGGGTTTTTTGAATAGACTTGATGCGCCGGGGGGGAGCCCTTCTTTTTCCGTCAACGCGATTTCGCCTAATTTTGCTGTTACACCGCACTCGGGCCCTTTGGGTGAGTATTGGAAGGGCAACGTTCTTGCAACCTTCATTCGGGCCGGGATTTGTCAATTGAACAAACAGTTCCCGCCCTCCCACCCCGCCTAAGTTTTTTAAATATCGCTCAATTTTTGAGGGTGTTGGGGCTTCAAATTTAAATTTCCACACATTAGGACCAATTGACATATTATCCCAAGGCTATTTTCCCAGAAGTTAAATAGAATATTAATGATTTTTTTCAAACACTGTTTTGGTATGTTTGGGAGGGTTCTATATAAGCAATTTAATTATTTTTTTTAAAGTTAAATCAAAAAAATAAACAAAGGGAATAGACTAAAAAAAGTTTATCAATGGTAGCGAACTGGGGGAAAACCTATTTATCGTTGTGAAATTTAACTGTAGCCCCTTTTTTAAAAGTGTGTGTACTGGGGAAGTTGAAATTGGTTTACCATTGTGAAAGTGAACTGTAGTATCTAACCCAGTTTAACATAATATGAATTACAGTGAGGAAGCGATCGTAACTAATGCATTGAACTAGGCAATCCACTCAATTTATCATAATGTGTAGTGTACTGGGGAAGTGAAATTGGTTTACCATTGTGAAAGTGAACTGTAGTATCTAACCCAGTTTAACATAATATGAATTACAGTGAGGAAGCGATCGTAACTTATGCATTGAACTAGGCAATCCACTCAATTTATCATAATGTGTAGTGTACTGGGGAAGTGAAATTGGTTTACCATTGTGAAAGTGAACTGAAGTATCTAACCCAGTTTAACATAATATGAATTACAGTGAGGAAGCGATCGTAACTTATGCATTGAACTAGGCAATCCACTCAATTTATCATAATGTGTAGTGTACTGGGGAAGTGAAATTGGTTTACCATTGTGAAAGTGAACTGAAGTATCTAACCCAGTTTAACATAATATGAATTACAGTGAGGAAGCGATCGTAACTTATGCATTGAACTAGGCAATCCACTCAATTTATCATAATGTGTAGTGTACTGGGGAAGTGAAATTGGTTTACCATTGTGAAAGTGAAACTGAAGTATCTAACCCAGTTTAACATAATATGAATTACAGTGAGGAAGCGATCGTAACTTATGCATTGAACTAAACAATCCACTCAATTTATCATAATGTGTAGTGTACTGGGGAAGTGAAATTGGTTTACCATTGTGAAAGTGAACTGAAGTATCTAACCCAGTTTAAACATAATATGAATTACAGTGAGAAGCGATCGTAACTTATGCATTGAACTAAACAATCCACTCAATTTATCATAATGTGTAGTGTACTGGGGAAGTGAAATTGGTTTACCATTGTGAAAGTGAACTGAAGTATCTAACCCAGTTTAACATAATATGAATTACAGTGAGGAAGCGATCGTAACTTATGCATTGAACTAGGCAATCCACTCAATTTATCATAATGTGTAGTGTACTGGGGAAGTGAAATTGGTTTACCATTGTGAAAGTGAACTGTAGTATCTAACCCAGTTTAACATAATATGAATTACAGTGAGGAAGCGATCGTAAACTTATGCATTGAACTAAACAATCCACTCAATTTATCATAATGTGTATGTACTGGGGAAGGCGAAATGTATTACCATTGTGAAAGTAACTGAAAGTATCTAAACCCAGTTTTAAAACATAATATAATAATACAGTGAGAAAAGCGATCGTTAACTTAATGCATATGAAACTAGGTGGCAATCCACTCAATTTATCATAATGGGGTGTAGTGTACTTGGGGAAGTGCGAAATTGGTTTACCATTGTGAAAGTGAACTGTAGTATCTAACCCAGTTTAACATAATATGAATTACAGTGAGGAAGCGATCGTAACTTATGCATTGAACTAGGCAATCCACTCAATTTATCATAATGTGTAGTGTACTGGGGAAGTGAAATTGGTTTACCATTGTGAAAGTGAACTGTAGTATCTAACCCAGTTTAACATAATATGAATTACAGTGAGGAAGCGATCGTAACTTATGCATTGAACTAAACAATCCACTCAATTTATCATAATGTGTAGTGTACTGGGGAAGTGAAATTGGTTTACCATTGTGAAAGTGAACTGTAGTATCTAACCCAGTTTAACATAATATGAATTACAGTGAGGAAGCGATCGTAACTTATGCATTGAACTAAACAATCCACTCAATTTATCATAATGTGTAGTGTACTGGGGAAGTGAAATTGGTTTACTATTGTGAAAGTGAACTGTAGTATCTAACCCAGTTTAACATAATATGAATTACAGTGAGGAAGCGATCGTAACTTATGCATTGAACTAAACAATCCACTCAATTTATCATAATGTGTAGTGTACTGGGGAAGTGAAATTGGTTTACCATTGTGAAAGTGAACTGTAGTATCTAACCCAGTTTAAACATAATATGAATTACAGTGAGGAAAGCGATCGTAACTTATGCATTGAACTAGGCAATCCACTCAATTTATCATAATGTGTAGTGTACTGGGGAAGTGAAATTGGTTTACCATTGTGAAAGTGAACTGTAAGTATCTAACCCAGTTTAACATAATATGAATTACAGTGAGGAAGCGATCGTAACTTATGCATTGAACTAGGCAATCCACTCAATTTATCATAATGTGTAGTGTACTGGGGAAGTGAAATTGGTTTACCATTGTGAAAGTGAACTGAAGTATCTAACCCAGTTTAACATAATATGAATTACAGTGAGGAAGCGATCGTAACTTATGCATTGAACTAAACAATCCACTCAATTTATCATAATGTGTAGTGTACTGGGGAAGTGAAATTGGTTTACCATTGTGAAAGTGAACTGTAGTATCTAACCCAGTTTAACATAATATGAATTACAGTGAGGAAGCGATCGTAACTTATGCATTGAAACTAAACAATCCACTCAATTTATCATAATGTGTAGTGTACTGGGGAAGTGAAATTGGTTTTACCATTGTGAAAGTGAACTGAAGTATCTAACCCAGTTTAACATAATATGAATTACAGTGAGGAAGCGATCGTAACTTATGCATTGAACTAGGCAATCCACTCAATTTATCATAATGTGTAGTGTACTGGGGAAGTGAAATTGGTTTACCATTGTGAAAGTGAACTGAAGTATCTAACCCAGTTTAACATAATATGAATTACAGTGAGGAAGCGATCGTAACTTATGCATTGAACTAAAGGCAATCCACTCAATTTACATCATAATGTGTAGTGTACTGGGGAAGTGAAATTGGTTTACCATTGTGAAAGTGAACTGTAGTATCTAACCCAGTTTAACATAATATGAATTTACAGTGAGGAAGCGATCGTAACTTATGCATTGAACTAGGCAATCCACTCAATTTATCATAATGTGTAGTGTACTGGGGAAGTGAAATTGGTTTACCATTGTGAAAGTGAACTGAAGTATCTAACCCAGTTTAACATAATATGAATTACAGTGAGGAAGCGATCGTAACTTATGCATTGAACTAAACAATCCACTTCAATTTATCATAATGTGTAGTGTACTGGGGAAGTGAAATTGGTTTACCATTGTGAAAGTGAACTGTAAGTATCTAACCCAGTTTAAACATAATATGAATTACAGTGAGGAAGCGATCGTAACTTATGCATTGAACTAACAATCCACTCAATTTATCATAATGTAGTAGTGTACTGGGGAAGTGAAATTGGTTTACCATTGTGAAAGTGAAACTGAAGTATCTAACCCAGTTTAACATAATATGAATTACAGTGAGGAAGCGATCGTAACTTATGCATTGAACTAGGCAATCCACTCAATTTATCATAATGTGTAGTGTACTGGGAAGTGAAATTGGTTTACCATTGTGAAAGTGAACTGTAGTATCTAACCCAGTTTAACATAATATGAATTACAGTGAGGAAGCGATCGTAAACTTATGCATTGAACTAAACAATCCACTCAATTTATCATAATGTGTAGTGTACTGGGGAAGTGAAATTGGTTTACCATTGTGAAAGTGAACTGAAGTATCTAACCCAGTTTAACATAATATGAATTACAGTGAGGAAGCGATCGTAACTTATGCATTGAACTAAAACAATCCACTCAATTTATCATAATGTGTAGTGTACTGGGGAAGTGAAATTGGTTTACCATTGTGAAAGTGAACTGTAGTATCTAACCCAGTTTAACATAATATGAATTACAGTGAGGAAGCGATCGTAACTTATGCATTGAACTAAAACAATCCACTCAATTTATCATAATGTGTAGTGTACTGGGGAAGTGAAATTGGTTTACTATTGTGAAAGTGAACTGTAGTATCTAACCCAGTTTAACATATATGAATTACAGTGAGGAAGCGATCGTAACTTATGCATTGAAACAATCCACTCAATTTATCATAATGTGTAGTGTACTGGGGAAGTGAAATTGGTTTACCATTGTGAAAGTGAACTGTAGTATCTAACCCAGTTTAACATAATATGAATTACAGTGAGGAAGCGATCGTACCTTATGCATTGAACTAAACAATCCACTCAATTTATCATAATGTGTAGTGTACTGGGGAAGTGAAATTGGTTTACTATTGTGAAAGTGAACTGAAGTATCTAACCCAGTTTAACATAATATGAATTACAGTGAGGAAGCGATCGTAAACTTATGCATTGAACTAAACAATCCACTCAATTTATCATAATGTGTAGTGTACTGGGGAAGTGAAATTGTTTACCATTGTGAAAGTGAACTGTAGTATCTAACCCAGTTTAACATAATATGAATTACAGTGAGGAAGCGATCGTAACTTATGCATTGAACTAAACAATCCACTCAATTTATCATAAATGTGTAGTGTACTGGGGAAGTGAAAATTGGGTTTACCATTGTGAAAGTGAACTGTAGTATCTAACCCAGTTTAACATAATATGAATTACCAGTGAGGAAGCGATCGTAACTTATGCATTGAACTAGGCAATCCACTCAATTTATCATAATGTGTAGTGTACTGGGGAAGTGAAATTGGTTTACTATTGTGAAAGTGAACTGTAGTATCTAACCCAGTTTAACATAATATGAATTACAGTGAGGAAGCGATCGTAACTTATGCATTGAACTAAACAATCCACTCAATTTATCATAATGTGTAGTGTACTGGGGAAGTGAAATTGGTTTACCATTGTGAAAGTGAACTGAAGTATCTAACCCAGTTTAACATAATATGAATTACAGTGAGGAAGCGATCGTAACTTATGCATTGAACTAGGCAATCCACTCAATTTTATCATAATGTGTAGTGTACTGGGGAAGTGAAATTGGTTTACCATTGTGAAAGTGAACTGTAGTATCTAACCCAGTTTAACATAATATGAATTACAGTGAGGAAGCGATCGTAACTTATGCATTGAACTAAACAATCCACTCAATTTATCATAATGTGTAGTGTACTGGGGAAGTGAAATTGGTTTACCATTGTGAAAGTGAACTGTAGTATCTAACCCAGTTTAACATAATATGAATTACAGTGAGGAAAGCGATCGTAACTTATGCATTGAACTAAACAATCCACTCAATTTATCATAATTTGTAGTGTACTGGGGAAGTGAAATTGGTTTTACCATTGTGAAAGTGAACTGTAGTATCTAACCCAGTTTAACATAATATGAATTACAGTGAGGAAGCGATCGTAACTTATGCATTTGAACTAAACAATCCACTCAATTTATCATAATGTGTAGTGTACTGGGGGAAGTGAAATTGGTTTACCATTTGTGAAAGTGACTGAAGTATCTAACCCAGTTTAAACATAATATGAATTACAGTGAGGAAGCGATCGGTAACTTATGCACTTGAACTAGGCAATCCACTCAATTTATCATAATGTGTTAGTGTACTGGGGAAGTGAAATTGGTTTTAACATTGTGAAAGTGAACTGAAGTATCTAACCCAGTTTAACATAATATGAATTACAGTGAGGAAGCGAACGTAACTTATGCATTGAACTAGGCATAACCACTCTTTTTATCATAATGTGTAGTGTACTGTGGAAGTGGAAATTGGTTTACCATTGTGAAAGTAAAACTGAAGTATCTAAGAACCCAGTTTAACGATAATATGAAATTACAGTGAAAAGGAAGCGATCGTAAACTTATGCAATTGAAATAGAATTCCACTCAAATTATCATAATTTTAGTGTTTTTGGGGAATAAAATTTGGGTTTCCCTTTGGAAAAAAAAATTTAAATTTTAAACCCCCTTTTTAACAAAAAATAGAATTCCCGGTGGGGAAAGGTTTTTTTAAAAATTTTTAAACTGGCCCCCCAAACCCAATTTAAAATTTTTTGGATTACGGGGGGAAAGGGAAAATTTGGTTTTTTATTTAAAAAAACAATTTCCCCCCTTTAAAAAAAAAATTTTGTTTACGGGGGAAAAATTTTATTGAACTAAACAACCCCAAATTTAAAAAAAAGGGTTAGGGGGGGAAAAAAAAATTTTTTCCCTTTAAAAAAATGAACTTTATCTAAATTTAAAACATAAAAAATTTAAAGGGAGGAAAAAAATTTATTTTTTTTTTAATAATTGTAGTACTTTTTAAAAGGGTTTACAGGGAAAAAAGGGAACAAAAACCCCCCAAAATTTAAAAAAAAATTACAGTGGGGAAGGCGAAATTTTAATTGAATAAAAAAATCCCCCAAAATTTACAAATTTAAAAATAGGGGGAAAGGGAAAATTGGTTTTAAAAAAAAATAATTTAATAAACCCCTTTTTTAAAAAAATAATTTAATGGGAAGGATTTTTCTTTGGGAATGTCCCCCTTAAATTTAAATTTTAATTAGGGGAAAAGGGAAATTTTTTTAAAATTTGGAAAAAATTTTTAATTAAAAAAATTTTTTAAATAAATTTTCCCATAAAGGGGACAATACCTTTAACCCCAAACAATATAATTTATAAAATTTTTTGCAGGGGAATAAAATTTTTCCATTTAAAATTGAATGCCCCCTTTTAAAATAATATGTTCCCTGGGAAGGACGAATTAAAATTAATAAACCCCCTAAATCTAATTTATGACGGGAAAAAATTTTTTTAATTTGGTGAACTGAATTTTAAAATTTTAAAAAAAAAATTTTTAAGTGAGGAAATCAAAATTTTTAATTAAAAATCCCTAATTTAAAATTTTTGGGGAGGGGAATAAATTTTTTACCTTGTGAAAGTGAACGGGAAAAATTTTTAAAAAAAATTTTTTAAATTTAAAGGGGGAAACAATAAATTTGAATAAAAACCCCCAAAATAAATTTGGGGGGTTTTGTAGGGGGGTTTAAAAATTGGCCCCCCCTTTTTTAAAAGGAATTTTTAATTTTAAACCCCCTTTTTTAACCCCCAAATTTTTAATTTTGGGGGGGAAAAAGGGGGGAACAGTTTGAATAAACAACCATCAATTTTATTTTAATGGGGAAGGGGGGGGAAAAATTTGGGAAAAAGGGGGTATTTAACCCTTTTTTAAATAATTACATAAAGGGAAATTTTTTTAAACAGAAAAAATTTTTCCCCAATTTTAATTAAATGTTTTTAAAACGGGGTAAATTTGGGTTTCCCAGGGAAAAGGGGAAAACTTATAAAAATTTTAAACATAATAAAAAGTGGGGAAGGAAAAAAATTTTATTGGGAATTACTTTTTTAAAAAATTTAAATTAGGGGAAAATAAATTGGTTTTTACCTTTAAATGAAAAAAAAAACCCCTTAAAATTTTAATTAAAGGGGGGGAAGGGGAAGTAATTTTTAAAGGGAAAAAAATTTAAAATTTTAAAATTTAATTTTGTACTGGTAAAAATTTTTACCTTTGAAAAAAAAAGGAATCTCCCATTTTCCCAAAATTGAATTACGGGGGAAAAAGTAAATTATGAAAAAAACCTCCCCCCCAAATTTTTAAATAATTTTTTGGGGGGAAGGAAATTTTTTCCATTGAAAAAAAACTAAATTTAAAATAATTGAATTACGGAAAAGGAAGGTTTTTTAAAGATTGAAAAAAACCCCCAAATTTTTAATTTAAATTTAGTGACGGGGAAGTGAAATTGGTTTCCCATTGTGAAAAAAAAATTAATTTAAAACCCATTTTAACAAAATATGAATTCATGAAAAGGCGAAAATTTATTTTTTTAAAAATTTTTCCAACTAAAATTTACATAATGTGTAAAAAAGGGGGGAAAATTTTTTTAAAAATGGAAAGGGAATTTTAAATTTAAAAAATATAAAATTACAGTGAGGAAGCGACGAACTTTAGCTTTTAACAAAAATTTCCCCCAAATTTATAAATTTGAAATGTACGGGGAAAGTAAAATTTGGGTTTTTACCTTTGTGAAAGTGAACTGAATTTCAACCCAGTTTAACAAAAAATAATTAAAAGGGGGGAAAAAAGGGTAACTTTTGCTTTGAACAAAACCCCCCCCAAAAAATTTTCATAAGTTAGTGACGGGGGAATGAAATTGGTTTACTTTGGGAAAAGGAATTTAAGTTTTAAACCCAGTTTAACAAATATAAATTTAAGTGAGGAAGCAAAGAATTTAAAGCATTGAAAAAACCCCCACTTTTTTTAAAATTTTTGTTTGGGGAAAAAATTTTTTCCCATTTAAAAAAAAACCCCATTTTAAAACATAATATGAATTACAGTAAAAAAAGGACGTAACTTAATTAACAAAAAACACTAAATTTTATCTTTTGGTATGGGGAAGTAAAATTGGGTTTTTCCTTTGTGAAAGAAAAAAAAATTCTAACCCAGTTTAACATAATATGAATACAGTAGAAGCGATGTAACTTATGCATTGAACTACAACCCACAAATTTTATCAAAATGGTATGTAAAGGGAAGTGAAATTTTTTCCATTGTGAAAGTGAACTAAAGATCTACCCGTTTAACAAATATAATTAATGGGGAAGCGACGTTTTTTAAACCAAAAACCCCCAATTTATCAAAATTTTGAGGGGGAAAAAGTAAAAAGGGTTTACAGGAAAGTGAACTGAGTATCAAACCCCTTTTAAATAATAGAAAAAAATAGGAGCATCTATTAAATATTGAATGGGGAAAAATTTTACATTGTGATTTCCGGGGAAGGGAAAATTTTTTAAACCTTGTAAAAAAAAGAAGTTAAAATTTTTTAAATTTAATTTTAAGGGGAGGTTTCAACGTTAACAAAAAACCCCAAATCAAAAAAATTGGTTATGGGAAAAAATTTTTTTAAATTAAAAAAAAAAAGTTTTTAACCCATTTAAAAAAAATTAATTACGGGGAAACGTTTTAATTTATGATTAACTAGGAACCCCATCTAATAAATTTGTTTTATGGGGAAAAATTTTTTCCCAAATTGGAAAAAAAAAGAAGAAAAGTTTAAAAAATTTAAAAAAAGGGGGAAACCCCGTAATTTATGTTAATAAAAACCCCTTTTAAATTTTTTGGGTATAAGGGGAAAGTAAAATTGTTTACCATTTAAATAAATAATTTTCCCCCCATTTTAACTTATGAATTAAATAAAAACTGAATTATCATAATTAAAATAAATGGTTAAGGGGAAGTGAAATGTTTCCCAAAATTTTTTAAATGAAATAAACCCATTTAACTAAAATGAATAGTAAAATCTAATTAAACATTGAACGGAATGAACTTTACATTTTTTAAAAGGGAATAAAGGTTTAATTTGAATAAGGAAAAAACCCTTTCATAATAGCCCCATAAAATCAAATTTTTTATGAAAAATTTAAAATTTTTTAATTGTGAAGGGGGAAATGAAAGGGTTTACTTTTAAATGAAACTGAAACCCCTTTTAACTAATATAAACAAAAAAATAAAAAGATGGGAAAAAAATCCCCCAAATTTAATAATTGTAGTCCGGGGATTAAATTTTTAAATGTAGTGAACTGGGGAAAAAGGTTTAACAAAAAGAATTAACGTGGGGAACACCCGAAAATAGCTTTAAAAAAACCACTAATTTTCAAAATTTTATTACTAATAAAATTGGGTTTACCTTGGAAAAGTAATGGTTCCCCTTTTAAATAATAAAATTAAAGGGGGGGAAAACTAAAAATTTCATTGAAAAACACCCCTAATTTTTATAAAGGTGGGGGGGGTTAATTTTTTACTATTGTAAAAGGGGGAATGATTTTACCCATTTAAAAATTAATTCAAAAAAAATTATGATTAATAAACAATATTTTTATTTTTAAAGAATCATAATAAAATTTTTTTTTGGGGGAAAATGAATTTTTCCCCCTTTAAATAAATGAAAAACAGTAAAGGATTCATAAGGATTAACTAAAATACTAAAAATCATAATTTATTATGGGAAGAAAAATGGTTTTTTTGGGGTTAATGTAGTACTAAAAAAAAAAAATTTTAAAATTTGAAACGGGGAAATTTAAAAAACATACTAAAAAAAAATTTTTATTTGGGAGTTTTTGGGTTTTAATTTAAAAAAGGGGAAGTAACTAAATTAACAAATTTAAAATTTATAAAGGTGCATCTTAAAAAAACCAAAATTTTAAAATTTTTTTGGAAGGAAAGGAATTTAAATGGAAGAAACCCCCCCAAAAAAAATATGAAATCCGGAGGAAGCGATGAAATTTTATGCATTGAACTAAACAATCCCCAATTTATCATAATGTGTGGGTGTACTGGGGAAGTGAAATTGGTTTACCATTGTAAAAGTGAACTGAAGTATCTAACCCAGTTTTTAACATAAAAATTGGAATTACAGTGAGGAAGCGAATCGATAACTTATGCATTGAACTACAACCCACTCAATTTATCAAAATTTGTGTAGTGTAATTTGGGGAAGTGAAATTGGTTGATTACGGGAAGGAATATTGCATTGAAATAATAATTATCTAACAGTTAAATGAAATTGTTTAATGGAATAAAGTAGATAACATACATTATAAATGTAGTGAGGAGTAATTGTTTAATAGGAAATCACTAATTTATCTAATGTATGGAAAATTGTTTAAGTGAAAGGATGTACTAACATTTAAACATCATATTTACATAAGTGAGGACTGAGAATGTTACTTGAATACTAGAACCATTCAATAATTACTCAAATGTTAATTAGTTGAATAAAGTACATTTAAAGTGTAGTTACTTAATGAATTGGTTACAGTGAAGTAACTTATATTAAATTAACATAATTTATTAATGTAGGATGGATAATATGGTATAAAGAATCACTATATCTAAGTTATATTGTTAAGTGGAACATGTATTACATTGATAGAATAACTTATATTCAGTTACATAAATGTTTAGAGGAAGTAACTAGATTAACCTAACATAAATAATTCATGGGAAGGACGAATTAAATGTTTACATGGAAATATTATCTAACTTATATGATAAGTGAAATGTACTTGAATGACTAACTAATTTAATAATTGAATTACGTGGGAAGATGTAATTAAATTGAACTAATTAACATTTAAATTGATTAGGAGTACATCGTTTACTTTGAATGTTAATGAAGATTAACCCATTTTAACTAATAGATTACAGTGAACGATTAATTTGCATTGTGAACTGAAGTAATCATTATAAACTATGTTAATTGGGGAATGGTATTGGATGAATTGTAACATTAAATAATTATCAAGTTAGTAGGGAATAATAAGCATTGATAAACTAGCAATCCACCATTTAATAATGTGTAGTAGTAGGGGAAATCGGTTTACATTATGAATAACTAACCATTAATTTAATAATAGAGTACGTGGAAGATTGTAATTACTTAACAATTTCTAAATTTGAAAATAATGTTAATATGGGAAGGAATGTTTACAATATGCATTGAAACTAACTTAATCAACCAGTTAACAAAATATTACTTGAGAAGAATGATAATTGTAATTAAATAATTAATCAATTTAAATTGTATGATTGAAGTGAGAAGATCGTAACTTTAATTGACATGGAATAACTCTCAATTTAAAATTGATTTAAATGAGGAAAATTAGTTATGATGTGAAAGAACTAAATCATAATTTACATGGAAAAAATTGAATTTAAATGGAAAGTAATTATTCATAACTAAATTTATAATTTACATAATGGTACGTCTAACTGAATGAAATGGTTTAACATTAAAATATAAACTGTAGGAATTAACCCGTAAAAATATGAATTACATAAAGAACGTAACTTAGCATTAACTCAATTATTAATTATTAATGGGAAGTGATGTTAGAATTGAAATACAATACCATTTAAATTGAATTTAGAGTAAGAATTGGTTTAACTTTGATAATAAATTACATTAAAGTTAAATAATTAATTGAGGAAGAACCACTAATTACATAATAAATTACAAATATAATTGTTTAGTATGGGAAGTGAACTTGATTATATTAACATAACTAATATAAAAGGGTTAAGGAAAGAATTACATTAGAATGAATATTACCATTAACTAATATAATTAATTACTGGAATGTAATTATTTAAGTAATTGATTAACATTGTAAGTAATGAATTCTAACCAGAATTAAAATTGAATTAGTGAGGATACGTACGTACTATGCATTGAACTAAAAACAATTATCATAAT
>NW_025780893.1:0-45724 GCF_021130785.1 Homalodisca vitripennis | reverse complement strand
AATAAATAAATAAAATATAATAAAAAATGGCCTCCTTATTGGACGAGTGAACCACATTCCAGCTCAATACTGCTTTACTAGCACAAACTCCTAGTCAAAGAACCTTACACTAAAAAACTAACACATTAAAACATATTCATACCACAAATTCAAAAACTGACAAACAAGAGTAAGAAAAAGTAATTATAAATACACAATCAAAATAAATATTCAAAAAACTTATATGTTAATTAACACTAATCACAAAATAAAACTATCTTATACATGTGAGACTGATATTGCTTCAGTCTCTTTTTGAAAGCCGACGACCGATAGTCTGCTTGAGGTCACAGGGGAGATCATTATAAAGTTTAGGCCCGAAGAAGTAGCGAGAATCCTTCTCCTTCACCACCCTCAAGCCTAACCCTTGCCAAAAATGCAGTAGCGCGTCACTGTCGGGTACACGCGGAAGAGCAAATCTCCCCCCGGGTCACAAGTCTATCCACCAGGTACCAACGGGCTCCCGACGCCCGCCAGCACCAAACGGTGGACTAGAGTTGCAAGTCTGCATCCCTGCATACGGCTTGTGTTGGCACAACAAAAGTCCGGCTAAGCATCCCGAAATGCAAGGACACATTGCTTCCCAGTCCACGGAGGACTGAAAAAACAAAACGGGACAGCTGCAGTTCATTGCTAGTCTTTGATATACGGCTCATTTCATCACTTTGCCGTGATGCTATTGCCGTATGAACAGGGAAAACAGTAATATAGCACTGACCAGAATGTATTCGATTGTACACCAGTTGGAGCTTTAGCTGCAACTGGTTAGGATGGTTCGGTTATCTGTACAGACCCCCTTAAGCCTCCCAAAGGCGCTGTTTGAGAAACATAAGTGATATGGTCAGAGGAAGGATGAGACACGACTGTTCAAGCACCACGCCCAAAGTCTTGACAGCGTCACTCACCCTTAGCAACCTCGTCACCAAGTTTGACTTGCACAGCTGGCCCTCATAACGGACCACGTGTGGTTGGATCATGGTGGGAGGGTTGGCAACATGGCATTACTGTGCATTGGTCAACATTCAATTTGACGGACCGTGCCTTATCGGACCATTGACCTTATTCTCAAAAAGATCAGAATTGACATGCCACTATTAGCCTTGGTCGATTGAGAGTTCAGCTCATAAGACAGATGCAATTGGCAGGTCAATCAGCATACGCATGGCACGTGTAGCAGTGACCGCTCACAACTAACTCGGTTAAGGTCGGCTCTGTATTAAAGGGTAAACAAAAGAAGGGGCCCAGACAACCTTCCACTGCTGGGCACTACTCTCGATTTCTCGAGGGGGATGTGAGGACTTCGGAAACCCATCTTAGTCACCTGTTCTCTGTTTTCTAAATAAGAACTTAAACCCAGGACAATTGCAATCGTCCTGAAAGCACAGATAATTTTAATTTTCGCAAGCAGTTAATTCATGGCTTATGGAGTCGAAGGCTTGAGGGAGTAAGTCAAGCATAACTACAGAGCTACACACCTGGCCCTCTATTTTTGTTTTTTCCCTCGCCTCAAACTAAGTCTGGCATAAAATATTTCATCAACGCAGTGCAGGTGCTTTATGGTTTTCTTTCTGAATCCTGGACTGCAGTTTAGGGAGCAATCGTTTTCTGCGTTTACGTATTCAACAATTTCGTTGCCTAGTTAATAATTTTTATCAAGGACTTTCGGACATTAAGCTGGGTTAGTATATTAGATACTTGGCCTCAGGTCAATTGACTATCTTTCGGGCCCCAGGTTAAGGTTTTTTTTTTGGACACATAAGGGTGAACTTATACTTGTTTTCCACTCTTTGGGAAACTCACACACGTTGGACCAACGATATTTGTTCATTTAGGGTGGGTGATTAGCCACCAATGGGCATATGGACGGACTGACGGCTTTTATCATTATAATATACCTTATGTCATCTACTCCAACTGCCCTGGAGGTGATCTCATTTATAGCCGACTTTACTTCGTCCTCTAATATTCTCCTAAAAACAAAATTATTGACCAAGTCCCCACGTGTCTGTCGATAGTAATTGTTTATCTGTTCTTCGTCTGCTTCATAAAATGATCCCATATTTGAGAAATAGTTATTTATTTCATTCACATTTATATCTGCTGGGAGGTGGTTTTTGCTCTTTTTCTTCACTATATCACTCTGCTTCAGGCACTTCCAAAACCCCTTAGAATCCTTACAGTCAGGTCAGTTTTTCAACAAGGAAATTCTTTTTTTCTTTGCGTACAACACCGTTTAATCTATTTCTAATATTTTTATATTCTATCCAATCACGCTCTTGTTTAGTCTTTGCAAATTTTTTTCGTAACTTATTCTTCAATTTTGTTAAGTCAATAATTTCCTTATTTCTCCATGGTGCTTTCTTCTTCGTTATTCTTT
This sequence comes from Homalodisca vitripennis, assembly GCF_021130785.1. NCBI lineage: Eukaryota > Metazoa > Arthropoda > Insecta > Hemiptera > Cicadellidae > Homalodisca > Homalodisca vitripennis. The sequence goes on along the minus strand of NW_025780893.1, from coordinate 43,308 downwards.
TTGTCACCAAGGGTGCCAAAGAATCAAAAATACTTCTCACATTTGAAGCAATAAAACTATTTATACATCTCACCTCCGTCATTTCATAGGTACATTCCCATTTTAATTTACTCAGCCTGGCTAATGCACCCTCAATGTCAAACTTTGAAAAATCTCTATAAGTTACAAACTTGGCAACGGTTTTTTTCTTTTCTACACATTAGACTGCAGGAAATGAGTTTATGGTCAGTAATTTTCATATTCCTGTGATCTAAAATACTCGAAGCATCAATCACCCCACACGTTTCAAGGTGAGTCGCTTTATTTGTTATTATATGATCTATCAGTGTGGATGATGTGGCAGTAACTCGAGTAGGTTCCGTTATGTGTTGTACGCTATTTGTCATTTTTAACAGGCGACGGAGATGTTTGACTTCTTGACAGTGACTTGACAACAAATTGATGTTAGTATCACCCAAGCATATGACTGAGGTCCACTTCAACTGCGATGTCCACAAAACAGTGCCTGAAAGAAGGAGTCGAGGCCAGTTGCTACTAAACACTAGGCGGCCTGTACACTATGGCAACGGCGAGCTTAATACCCCTTATTTTAAGGACTACAGAGATAAATTCTATGCCTGGATCCACGCTAGGTATATTCTTTCTCTCGAAAGTCAAACCTTCTTTAATGTAAAGAGGCCACACCTCCTCCGGCTCCTACTATTCGGTCAGCTCTCAAAAGCGTGTATCCAGGTATCTCGTAATGGTCAGAAGGGGTGCTCGGACTGAGCCAAGTTTCTGATACTCCAAACAAATCCAAATAAAAGTCATCTATTAAATGATGACATCTCCTCGAAACCCGTGTTTAAAGAGCGCATATTTAGGTGCGCAAAACACAAGCTTTCGATCTGCTCGTTTCCCGACTCCGGCGCGTAACCCGACCCCGAGCTCTCCTCCAGGAGTGGAAGAGAGACCGGGTCCGGTCCGGGCACACCCTCAGAGGCGAGAACTACGATTTTCTTGGCTGATGCTCGCCACCCGAGTCCTCCATCACAACGGAGACTCGCAGGGATCAGCGCTCCAAACAGAGACGCCGCGAGACGCCCTCCCTGTTAAGGTGTCTTCCATCCCGGGCGAGGTGCCTTCCTCGACACCCAGCAGTTGGCCTCCACAAACATGACTCCAAAATTATTACACATCAAGTTCAAGTTGAACGTTAAAGTCATGGAGGGCTTTATAGCTAATGTCGGATCGAATAATTATGCTGTTCACGAAAACTTTTGAATTTGGAAAATTTTTCTTAGTCGTAAACAGCAAATCAGCCATGTCGTGAAGAGCCTCACGCTTGCCGTGGCCCCCGTTGTATCCTGGACCTCCCCTGTAACCTCTCCTCAGATTGTTCGTGCCCACATGAATATGTATAACTGAAAAACCTGTGATTCACATAGCTCAACAATACTTCTTTTAAATCAGTTATTCTAGCGCCTGGGCGACATTCCAGGATCACTTCTTCGCTAAGAGTACTTGGAATAGCGTGTCGAATCATTGAATCACCTAACACTAACACATTCTTAGGAACTAGGTTTGCTATCGCTAGTGTCAGTTCGGTTTCGTGTAACAGGGAGAACAGGTGTTGCGGCTACTCCGCTGCTGACACGAACATCTGAGGAGAATGTACCCGCAGGACCGGACTCGGCTTCTTTGTGTACAAGCTTACGCTTACAATAATTTAAATCAATACCCTTACGTCTATTTGTATTGACACGTTTCTTACGTTTAGAAACCATATGTTTTATCAGATTGCAAATCTTTTATTGCCCTAGTCTGAACAGTTTGTTTACAAACATTCATATCAGTAAAGATAACAGGATCCTTCTCAGTTACGCTCAATACATTGAACTTATTTCTACAAATGATATCAGGAGAACCCAAACACACCCGTCCGTGTCTGCGCTTACGATTGGATTTTACAGTTGTCCATTCATGATTTTTGTATGTTTGATAAAGCTTCACAATTTTGCTGAACATGCCTTTTACTATTTTTTTGATTTTACCGTTTTTTTTAGAGGAACTTTAATCTGTGTCTTCTCGGAGCAGATCGGACGAGCATGCCCGTGTAATCCCAACCATTTTTCAAAAGTCAGAGTAACTGAATTGTCAAGACAAAAAAAACTGCAAGATCTGTTTAGCGTTCAACCAGAACATTTAGTCCACATTCAAATGAATTTGTTTGCTGAAAACAAGGCACTTCCACTACATCATTGGCATTGATTTTAATAGTTTTCGCTAGCTTTAATAGCAGAGAGTGCGCATTTGACCCGGCCATCGAGTCAAAATGGTAAGCTTTAGACGCTTTTACGTCACAGAATAAAAGTGTCCAATGACAGCCAGAGTCTTCATTAGGGCTAGTTGAGTTATTGACACAACAAAAAATGTACTTTAAGGCAGATTGATGTAAGTTGCTTAAAATTAGCTTCAACGATATCTGGATTACTTAGTTTTAACATGTGTGTTTGAGAAGGTCCCAGGAAAAACTATTTCCTCCTGATTCTTGACACTTGTTGACAAAGTCTCAAAAATAAACAGTTGAGCGTGTCGTCATCAGTCCACTTGTCCTTACTCCACGATTGTTCACCCTTACTCTCCAAGGATGAAACCTTACAACCAAGGACACTCAGTGTATTGTTTGCTTCGGTAACACTACCGCTCAAGGTTTTTATTTCGTTCAATAAGATCCATATTCTTTTTCCTTTTCAAGTTTTTAAGTTACTTAAAGCTAGGTTTGTAGCAGATTTCAGCATTTCGACATTGTGCTACACAGTCCCGAAGTCTTGTCTCCAAGTGGCTAATTTTACACTGAAGAGTAACTACCTCTTCATTCACATCGTCCTGAATTTTGAATGAATTGTTAATTTCTTTAACCCTTAACTCCTTTTCACTCCCAAGTTTTCGATATTAATGATTGTATTTCACTCTCAGAGGCCTCTAGGGCATCACGCTGGCTTATTGAATCAGCACTGAGACAGTCAAACTTATGCATGAGCAGTTCAATATTAACGACTATCTCATGTAAATCTAAATCAGGATTGTTAGAGGCAAGAGAATTTAATGCTGAACTCAGTTTTATCAGCAACTCTTCCATGCTGTCGTCAAGAACACTGGATTGGTACTGACTTCTTGTCATTACCATTTTTCAAAATAAGAAATTAAAAAATTCACAGTAGTTGTCTAATTTAGCAACAACAACAATTAATGTTGATTAAAAATAATAAATAATTATAATTGGCAAAACAAAAAGTTAATGCTCCAATCGGGATTCGATCCGAGGATCTTGAAGTTATCAGTACGAGTCGATACCCCGCTTCTACAGATGACTTGAATATGGGTCGTATTGATACTAGTATATAAGGAGCGTGTAGCTTGAATTAAACAGCGTAGACACGAATACTAGTCGTCTTGTGCTTGTCTGTTAGTCCAGTGAGGTTAGAATTCCAATTAATCTTTTACATTACTCACTCTCATTCCAGCATCGACCTCACTTTGTTGGGTTTGTATTAACGTAAAATAAAACCCGTATCAAAAAAGTCATATAAAACAAAAACTCGATAACCAATTAAATTAAAATAAAAACGAGACACATTTTCATCACAGCTGCTATGTCAAAAGTCGATACAAAGCTCAGTCTGTGCTATGAAGATATCTTGTCTTCTCTGTGAACTGTAACATACCTTCTCCTGGTTCTTGATTGGTAAGATGTCTGATATTTTTGACGATGAGATACTAGGTCTTACAATAAGCGGAGGGTAAAATGGGGCTAAAACTCAACAATCAAATTTAATCAACTCTACCCAAAAAAGCTACGTTATGTTTATAAGACACTGTTTCTCCACCGTTATCTGCGATCATTAAAAACATAGGATAAACTAAGCTCGTGATGGCAACACCTCTGTATCTAGATTAAATTTTTTTAGAGTACGTGTCTTCGATGACGAAGCGACGCAAAACATTCGTTTTCAGCTTCTTCGGCTGTTTTTTTGTTTGTCGTCAGACGGAATTTTCTTTCAGATTGCAGAGGTCAATTATATCTCAGCGTCTAATTTCAGACCCTACACTAAGAGGAAGCTGAAATGGAGCTAATTTCAACATTCGAATGAAGCAAACTTCCCACCATAGCTACGTAATTTGTAATAAACATTCTGCCTTATTTAGAAAGGAATAACTGTAGCCGGTATATATTTTTCCTTAAAATATTTATTGCCTTAAATTAAACAATATCCGTACAAATTTAACTGCATGCATTTATTTCATTATTTATCCAAGAAACAAAGCGTATTATTTAATCCTGAGTGCTTATAATATAACTTTTCATGGTGTTAAAGAAATATTTAAGAATATATTTTTGCTTAAAATATTTATTGCCTTAAATTAAACAATATCCGTACAAATTTAACTGCATGCATTTATTTCATTATTTATCCAAGAAACAAAGCGTTTTGTTTAATCCTGAGTGCTTATAATATTACTTTTCATGGTGTTAAAGAAATATTTAAGAACAAAAACAAGATTTATTTATTTAAGATATGAGAATGGGGTAAAAGTTAATTGCATAATGAATGCTTGTTGATTTATGCGTGGTTTATAGCACGAGCTTTTTATTGCATAAAACATTATGATAAAATACAATTAAATTAAAAAATATAATTGTGATCTAAATAAAATGGTTAGGTAGTTTAAAACAGTCACATTAACTTCTTACTGATTGTAGATATTATTAAGGCTATAGAGATACTCAACGTATTCAGGAGGTAAATTACTGATGAATCTCACAGGAAAGGTTTGGCACAAAGGGAATAGCCCATTAAGGGCTTAAAATTCCGTATTTGATTTATTACTCACTCTCGTCCGAAATCCGTTAAAATTAGTGGAAAAACGTCTCCGTGTTATTTAGTTTTTACATGTAACTCGAATTAACACGTCACATTCTATATTTGCGATTACTTTATAAGCATTAAAAAACTTATATTGAAATTCTTGCGTGTAAATCAATATTCAGATTGCTATTGTTCTGAGTGCGATAGTATCTTTATATTTACTGTAACATTTCTACTTTTCACTAACACTTCAAGAAAGTTGTGACCTTGACGTGATTTGATCACACAACCTTATTAAAGAGAGTTAAATCAGCATATAACTCTTTATATCCATATTCTGTGTAATTTTTAGTTCTATATCGTTATTTTAGAATTATCAGTTTAACTCAGATCTAAAGAGCGTTTTTATTGTTCTTTTTTGTCATATCTTTAAAGAGACTTTCAACCCCAATCTCAAAGATCCTCCAACTGCCCAATACCATAAAACCAGTACCAGCTCTTTGGTGCGTTAAAGAAATCGGAGATGAAGAAATTAACCGGCTCTAAGACCCTAAAGGAAGTAGATTAAATTAGAATAGTATAAGTTTTTAAAATTTACAGCCGTTTGAATGGAATGTTCGGTAATTGGTACAGACACTAAAAATTCTATTACTAGATATTTATATCATAAATATTTTCTTTGAATTCAAAAATGTTTTGATACATTATTTTCCCTATTAAAATTACATAATAATCATTATGCAGTATAGAATTGGAACTATATAGGACCTTTCGAGTATAGGAATCTTTTAAAGTATTTCAAACAAAATGTTTGTTTATATCACATATTTTGCATTTAACGGCGTATATGATATTATAACTTGTACAGTGTAAAACAAGTGGGGCCATAACTATTACAAAGCATATTTAATGTGATTTGACACAACAATGGTATTATCAGTGCCTAATAGATGGACAAACTGTATTATTGCAATGTTTAATATTAGACGTAAGCTTATCAACATTCATATTATTCTTGTTTTGAAATACATTTTGGTTACTAGTCACAATATAAATAGTGTTAGTGAAGTAACTACCGTGTTTATCTTATTTTGTGGATTTTACAAAGTAACGTTTTTATTTTGCTTATTTCAGCATACTTATGTTTACGTAAATTATGTCCTATTATTGAAGTGACTACTTATATTGGCGGACTATGGATGTATGTTTTGCACGGGGAAAAGCCTACGTTTCGCGTCACGGAACGTCACGCATGTTTATGTTTTGCACATGTTTTCACAGTAGAATGACATGTTTACCGAAACGTAAACGAATCGTTATATAAACATCTGGTCTGAACTAACATGCGATTTAAAGCTTGTTTTATGGAAACTACCATCATTAAACAACTAGGCAATGAGCATTGTGTATGTAATCAGCTGTTACGGAGCGTATATATTATTTTTATTTCGATTCACAGGTTAAAGTATCTGTTTATTTCTTTGTAAAGCTAAACTGTAATTGAAGAAAAAGATGATTATTCCGATTCATCTAAAAAAACAAACAAATATAGGGGCAATGAAAGCTCTGAAAACAGGGAGGCAGAGTTTATAATTTACAAAAGGAAAAAACATAAGTAAGTGTAAATGAAATTACGATTGATGAAGTGAAGCAAGCATATCAAACTTGGACTGGAAAAATTACGTTCAAAATAACTTTCAAGACAACGTTCGCAAGATATAGGGGCAATAAAATAGCAGATCGTTTGAAAATATTGATATTCCTCAAGAAAAACCAAAAACATTGGCTGTACGTAAATACTGGAATTACGTAAAATGAGATATTTAGAAAGGTATTTTTTCAAGGGATATATTCACAGCTCGTTACAAGACGTAGTACTGTCGGTCAGTCCCGTGACTGCCTTACCTTTTTGTTATAAAATCAGGATTTTTTTATTAGAAGTATTAGTTGTTGAATTAGTTGATGTTTTTGAAGAATCTTTTTCATTGTCATTCTTAATAAAATATATTTCAGTAGCATTAGATGCAATTTGTCATAGCTAAATTAAGTTTTGTATTTAAGGTTGTATTTTGGTCATAGCTGATTTAAGGTTTTGTATGCAGTTTTAAATATTTCGCTTGTAGTGTATTCTTTATTTTCTCATAAATCGGGAAACGTAAGCAATGATTGAATGTGAGCGATATAGAATAAATGCGATGTCGAGTGTAGTGGTTTTACTGATTGCTGTGGGGAATACTGTATTTTAAAGTTACTTCAAAAATAGTTTGGAATCCAGAATACTTTTAGACCAAATATCCTCAACAAAAGCCACATAAGGGGTTAAACATGTGTAGAAAGTTATAAAATCACATCCACATCCCCATTTAATCACTTGATTTACGGTTAAAGGTGTTACATCAGTTGTGGCGTGAAATAATATTCTGTTTAATTATGTAAAACTTCGGTGCTCTTTCATAAAAATATCTTTTTCTCTCCTCATTCCTCAAAAGCAAAAATGTCTTAGATTAGATAATTCAATAAACTAAAAAGAATGTAATAATAAGCTGTGGTGTGGATAGCAGTGGCACGTTTGAGGCTTTATTAAACTATAGAATCGTCCGTAGGACGATCTGGGATCTCCTTAAGGAACGATTATTCCCAGAGGAACTTAAATCAGATGCCCACGTTCATCCAGCTTTTTATACTCAAAAAAGTACATATAAAGTCATTCTAAGCAAGAGAATATAATAGTATGCTAACCCTGAAAATCAAAATGAAAAGACTTTTGTCTCTTTTTAGTTTTGGAATTTGGATGGGTTATTGTTTATGAGAATAAATTTGATGAGAGTAAAACAATTTCGTGCTGAATAACATCAACAAAGAGATCTCTTGACGATGCCAGAATTGTTCTAAAGTTTACATGATACATCTAACGAAAGCAAAGATACAAGCTAAGTGTAAGAAAAACACAACATACAAGATAATAAAGTGGCAGGGGTAACAGCAGATGGTGGTTGTATTGTGTTGATCATGCTGTTTTATTTAAAACACAAATATTTTTAGAGTGTATCTATTTATTATTTTAGAGTTTCACACTTCTTGTCTAGCAATGATATTAACCACGATATATTTAACACCTTTTTATTAATCACCTAATAATTTAACAAGTTTTTCATCTCGGAATAGACATAATTCTTAGCTAAAAAGAAGAGAACAGGAAGATGTTACCGGATTTAACTCAAAAGATTCTCTGCAAAGAAACTGAAAACAGTGAGAGCTATTGTCGTAGTGGACGTATTATCCGCGGGTTCTGTTACCCGCATCGTGTCGGGACAGGAAATTGTGCGGAAATGGAACGGAGTGACTTACTGAACAGAATCGTTTTACCTCAGACAACAAAACACATCTGTTGTTCCTGAGGCCATTGTCTTAACCATTGACAAGCAATCTTAAATTTTAGTCGATTCCTGTTCTCCAATGTAGTCCACCCACGATTATTTTTTTATAATCAACACGGGGTTATAATAGACACGATATATGTGTTTAAATCTCTAGTGGAATAAAGATGAACTGGACTGAAAATTTGAGTTAATTATTTATTGCAATACATATTAATGAGCTATGATTATTTCGGCAGTTAAAACTATACAATAATATTATTCTGTTAACATGTCTCTTCAATATATCAACCAAGTTTACCAGGTTGTAAACTTATATTTTTTTTACTCAAAAAAGATTTTCATTCTCTAGAAACATTATTTAGGTTGTCTTTTAAATATTCTGAAAGAAACTGTATTAAGACTTCAACGTTTAATGAACATTAATATTGTTTATTGATTATTTTTAGAAGTTATATTACACTATAGATATGTTTTTACAAAAAATCATTCATAAAAAGCCAATATGTAGTTTTACCAATATTTTAGCATATATTTATACCTGTTCCTGCAAATATACTTTGTAGCAGCATTGTCCAATCAATAAATTGGAAAGAATTTAGGTAAATTTTTGTTAAACTTATCAAGAATATAATATTATAACTCAACAAATGTTTATACACACAGACGCTAAACATTGTTTAGTTTACATCACAACAACGAAGTAGGAATGAAATATTTATTTTGTACCAATTCTAACAGTGACTTCACGTTGTTATTGATGTTATATAACCATAGGTGAGCACCCTCATATGATAAATAATAGATCCATCAGAAACAAGGAAAGAAATCAGATGATCTATGCAATCAGATGTCTATTTATAGTCAGTTAGGATAGCTCATTGGAGTTATATACAAGTTAGGTTATTGCTAGTGTACATGTAGATATGAACTGTATAAAGATTAAACAATTATTTAATATCGGTTTAAAACTGTTTTTATGGTTAGTTATATATGTGTAACAATTAGTATTGGCTTACATATAAATGTATTCTACAAAAGCCGCATGTTGCTTCCCATTTACTTTTAAATACTCTCACAAAAAGGGAAAAGAGTTCCTTGTTATACAACACAAAGCACTAGTTTACCATTACGACTATATTCCGGCTTAATCCACCTTGGATTAATTCTCTGAAACAAAAAAAAATCACACGTCAATATAAGAAACACGTCCTTAATTAGTATAAAACTTAAAAATGCATTTCATCTTATCTCGAAGTATAGCTCATTAAATGAAATAAAAATGAAAGTACCCACTCATGGCTTTTTACCTCAGTAATGTAATTTTGATATTTGTGCAATAAACTATATTACTACAATTAAAATTATATCTTTTACATGTAAATAAATTCTCTATTTAATTTCGATTGTTTGTTATATCAAGACTTTTATAGCGTTATACTTTAAATTAATTTTTACTGATACCAGTTCAGTACCTGTGAAACATAAATATTTTGAAATTAATACACAGCTTAATTAAATACTATAAATATCTTATAAAATTTTAAATTTATATATATCCACATACCATCGCACTCAAAAATCCGTTAACTTGCCTTCGTCATATTTAAATCTTAAGGTCATATTTTATATAATCATATTTATACGTATTAGTGTATTTAAACAAATGTACGCGTTATTTAAATCCTAGAAAGTATTGTTGTTTTTTTCAAATATATTTTAAAAGTTTAAATCACTAAATATGCTAAAATAGTTTTTATTTTTTTAATATATAATTTAAATATTTCATAAAAATAGAGAACATAAAATTATTTCTCTATAATTTAGAACGATTTTTTTCTTTGATGACATTGTAAATAAAACCGATGATAATGAACTTAAATACAGAGGTGAGTGGGTAATTCAAACAAGCATATTCTTTAAGGTTATTTATTTAGAGATGCAATTGAAATATATAATGTGTTCAGGAGATTAAAAATTCGTGGATATTGCAGGAAAGGTTCACTACAAAGGGAATAACATATTAAGGGCTTATTAGTTCTTTATTAATCTTATTACTGACCTCATCTGAAATCCGTCGAATTAGCTTTCTACGTGTTGCTCTCTTGTTAAAGAGGATATGTGAACAAATTTATAATTAAACATCCATATTTTCTATATTATTTTTTTTGAACGCTATATAATAGTTAACACTTTTATAAATTATGTAAATAACATTTCCTCGTATGTATGAGAAAATTTTATTTTATAATTTATAAATATAATTTATATTTATAAATATTATATATATATAATGTTTAATTAGTCATCAACACACCCCAAAACCACCCTGATCCCCTACCTTGCATGTGACATAATATCAGTAAAGATTATACAAAAAAGGTTTAAAAGCTAGTCATACGTGAGGCTTCAATTAGAATACGATAAAATAGAATACATGGTTTAAAAATTGTATGTCTCTATAAAAAAAATTAAGTATTGATGTCAAAGCAGTGATTTATACTATATGTAGTTTATGCCAATACAACTAATTATCAGTTCTTACACCATAAAACAAACAAAGACCAGTTTTCTTACAAAAATCTCCAAAATATACAGGAAAGGATTTGGTATGACAGAGATATGAGATTTTGATGCTTCATTTGAGAGTTAACGGAATCTTTTTAGTCGGAAATTGGATGTATCTCTACAATTTTGTAAATTTAGAAAGTCAACACTTTATAAAGTGCAATTTTAATGACTCTACACATAAACTTTTAGACGCAATAATGAGAAAAGACTTACTTAAATATATTTATTGAAGCGCATTATTTTTAGTTAATACGTCATAAATTAACTTGCAGGATTTCTAGTAACTTTACCTGAAAAGATTTATTACTTTGAAATAAATACTTCTTTTATAATACAAGCCTTTTGTTATTATATATATATTTATATATATATATATATATATATATATATACATATATATATATATATATATATATATATATATCATATGTCATATTACACGCTCATTTATGAACATTTTTCACTATATAATTCGTACTAACAAAAAGTACAATGCTTATAACACCTTTATAGGATGAAATAAATGGATCCATAACGCAATAAATGCAAAGCCTGCTCAATGCGCTTATATGCTGATTTTGCAAATAAGAGGTATTACAGTGCATAACAGATAAATAACAGTTTTTTTGTTACATCATTGAATATTAAGCTTAAACGTTAAGGAACTTACTTTTTTTATATATTTAGTACTACAACGTTTAATTCTTGCTGTTGTTTAGCCGGAATTAAATAATGCAACTAACTGTAACATATTTGTTATGTTGTTACAACTTTGTGAAGTATATAATGTGACGTTTTTGTTTTTAGTAGGAATTTTTATTATGGAAAAAAACTTAACCGTCCTGTACGTATAGCTAGTAGTTACCCGCCGTTTCGCTCTTAATTTCGCAGGCTTGGCACTGAATATGCACTTCTGTTTCAAGTGAACTATAATTCCAATCTACGTTGGGTTTGCCTTTTTCCCACGATCAATCAAATATGTTACAAAGTGTCTAGCTTAGTACTCCGATCTTAGTATTTGTTTTGTTTTATAGCTGATATTACCTCTTTCCCGATATAGTAGTAAGCTCTATGAAGCATGCTTTTGTCAAAAGGCAACTAATTTTAGGATTTATAACAATTTTTAATAGTAAATTGAAAGCTATACTACATTGTCTCTTATATCTACACTACTAGCAGTTACCTGCTCCTTTGCACGCAATTTAGTATGCGTTGCACGTGTATGACCACTGCTGTTTCCAATGATTTATATTTCCGACGCCAATTTTGAGTTTGTCTTGTTGCCACGTCAAAAAGATTATATTTATTGCCATTATAACTTACTTTGTTCTTGGTTTGTTTTGTTCCAAACTTGATTTTGCCTTTTTCCCGATCAAGAAAACGGATATTTATCATGGGTTTTATACTAGTCTTTAAGTTAATAGTAAAAGTAACATAGTAACATTGTATTTAATATCTAATACTTGTTATTTGAAAACAATGTACAGTTAAAGTACATTAACAATGGACACTGCGCGTTTGCTTCTTTAAAATTTAAATAATAGTTAATATTTTAGAATATTTAGAGCTTGAATTGGTACATTAGTTCAAAATCACAGTCCAGTGAACTGTCATCCAGCATAGTTCTTGCCGGCTGCTTCAAAGGGAGTTTTCGGATTCAAAATTCTGACCTTCTTATGTTTTTAGGACATTTTTAAGGAAGATGAGTACTTACCTAATCGCTGAAACGGCGTAAAAATTTTTTGTTATTCCATAGGGCATGTACTCACTGTAAATGTAAACAAATTAAAAATAATAAACATTGTTTACACATAGCTGTTTATTAGATTAGACACGCTCTTTTAATTAATATTTTTCAACTTAGATACCAAGATGGGGTTTTCGCTACTTTTAAAAGATCAGTGGGAACGCCCGGAGGGATTTTCGGAATAAGAATAGGTCTATATTCATCCCAGGGATTTAAGAATGTGAATGTAAAGCTATCAGTACAATCGGTTGAATAGTGTTTGCGTAAAAGCAAAACAAATAAACAAAGGCACTTTCGCATTTATAATATTATTAAGATGAGACCAAGTAACTTTATCCCTCTTTACTTCTTTTAACTGCCTTATTTGACCTCATGTGTGTGATGAAGGACAAGTCCAACTTGACAGCAACGAAGAAAAATGATTTGTTACGCATATAAGAAGTTGCAAACAGATTTACCGTAAAGGCATCATCAGCTGATTAATTTAGAACATTATCACCATTAGATGCGTGTAGTGGGACTATGTATGAGCCATATGTATTTGTTAACTATTTGTATAGCTATTTAAACGAATCCAAAACAATTAAACAATATTTTAAAATAAAATTATGTTCGTTTTTGTTTTTTTAGAAAACGTTTTTTACTGGATGGGAATTACTTAACTTTGTTAATTAATATTTTCCTACGTAATATTCATTTAATATTAATTTAAGGGCTTTAAGTTGTGAAGTTATATACCAAATTTCAACTTATTACAAGCCGTTTCTCAAACAAAAAATAGTTAAGGTAATGGTGGCTGTTCGAGTAATTATAGATTTTTTGAAAGATTGAATATGGTATTTTGATTTTTATTTAGTCCAGGAATAATACCTGAAAATAATGGTTGAGAGTTCAGGGACTATCTGTTCAGAGACACTCAACTGTGGCTCCAGAAATATTTTAGAATACAAATAAATTACAACATAATATATACTAATACTATATGTTTTTGATAGACAAACTTCAAGCGCTTTTGGCTTTGATTTATTGTTCAACATGGTTATGGAATAGTACAGTAAATGTAATTAATAAAGGTTTTATACAAGGGCCATTTTTATATCATGTTTTATTCTATCTTCCTAATAAGTTTATGCTCGTTTTACTAATATATTTCAATCGTTAAATGTCTTTTATTTATTTTTATTTAAGATGTTCGACCAATAATTCACTAACGTTTTACTCTGAATATGTGAAGAGACGTCGTTGCTTGATGAAAGATTCATAATTATAGGTTTGAACAAAAGAAAAATTATAAATTTTTTTGTATAGTACGAGAAATACATGCTAACTAATTTTCGTAACAAATTAAAAGAGACATATTTATTTTTATCAACATTCGTCATATGTAGGGGACAAGATAGCTATTGGTAACCACGGAATCTAATAAAGTTCAATTATTATTTATTAAAAAAGTTTCGTTTGCAAAAACCAAGTTTTGAAACAGGGTTAAGAAGTGATAATTTAAAAACATGTTTTTCTCCATTTAAGTATGACATTATTCTGTTGATCTCAGACTAAAATCTGTAATAAATAAAATTTTTAATTTAATTTATAAATTTAAATAATAAATATATTATTGACATATACTGCATAATTAGTGTAACTGGATTATTTACGAATCTCGCAGGAAAGGACGGGCACAAAGGGAATAACCTATTAAGAGCTAACGAGTTCTCTATTGGATTTATTACTCAATCTCATCCGAAATCCATTGGGATTAGCAATCCAAGGGCGTTATCTGATTAAAGAGGGATAAATTAACTTATAACAGACCAGAATTTCTTTATATCAGAATTTCCAGTAAGGTTTTGTGATGTTAGTTTTATAAATAAAATAAAGAAAAAACGTCTCTAGTTATTGCCACTGGGATATTAATAATGTCAAAGTATTAATTACTAAAACTCATTATGACTATATCACCTGTAAAGGATAGATCAACAACTGCATGATAAAAACAGCTGCGACCAAAACACAATGAATTCAAAGTCAGCTTAATGCGCTTATTTGCTGATTTGCCAAAACATTTATCCCCATTACAGTGAGTAAGGGGGATAAATAAACTGTTTCATTGAATTATGAGCGTAAATTTTTATGATTCGATTAGTTTTATAAGTATTTCTGGTAATATATTGTTATTCTTAACGTTAAAATATAATTATTTTTGTAACTAAATGAGTGTGTCATATTTTGTTATTTTTCAAAACTAGTGTAAATTGTTATTTCAGCCTAATCACCATTAAATTACTAAAACTTTTTATTGGTTGGAGATTAAAATTATACCCAAAAAACCTAGTATAATTATTGCTCTAATTTCAATATTGAAACATCGTTAATGTAATGACAAGGTTTGGTTATACTATCTTCATTACGGGAGTCACTACGTCATATGTTTTCTTACTATTATGGTTACCCATAAGACCAATAAAAAAGCTCGATCAAATCCCATGGAGTGAAAATGCACGATCATTGAACTAGAAGTTGCATGTAAAGAAGTTAATCTCCGTGTGTTTATTGTCTACATTTCATGTGTGTGTTGTTTTAAGATACCATTCAAAGAAAAAGACAGACGGAAGATAATTTTTTGCCGCTCCATTAAAGTGATTGCTTCGCTATGATTTTATCCAATTGTAAAACTTTGCCCATGAGATCAACCACTGATTAGCTACATGAGGCTTTAAGTCTGATCGGATTGTCATTAATGGGCAATTGCTAAGTGAAAAGTTTTCCATACTGTAACACGCCCCTTATTATCACGATCCTCAATAAAAGTGACGTGATAGTTTTTCTTATTGGCCAGAGTCACAGTTTGTGAAAGCTCATGTGGTGGCTAGAAATGTCATATTATAATATGGTTCATATATGGTACAGAGCTTATCAAGTTTGGTTTTGGACGGTAAGAATTAACTTCTATGGGCCGTCATACTACGAAGAGAGCAGTCACACTTCCTGATTAAGCTTTTACTCCTCTCTTGTATATCGATCCCAAATCAATATACAAAAATTCTTTCCGCAGTAAAAAAAAGAGATCAAAGATGTTACCGGAAACTATCTCAGAAAGTTCTATGCAGATGGCATAGAACTGAAAACAGTTAGAGCTTTTGTAGTGGTGACGTGTTATCCGCAAGCTCCGTTATCCGCAGGCTCCGTTTTCCGCGTCCTATCGGGACAGGAAATTGTGAGGAAATGGAACGGAGTGGCTTACTGAACGGAATGGTTTTACCTCAGGCAATAGCACATCCGGACGATTTATAAACACTAAGAGAAAACAAAATTGAATATTCGATAACACATGTCAAGTATAAAGTACCATAGTTTTGTCTTCTTCCAGTTTTAATATCTTAGTTGTGGGTCCTACAGCTTTTTGCTGTTTCTCGAATTTCGATCACCATTTTAACCCTATCTCTGCAAGGTGTCATCCTCTATTGCTCTGTCTCCCATTTTTTTATTCTGACACCGCTTATCCAAGACTTTTACCCTTTTAGATTAAACACCCGAGCTCTTCTGTGCCATATAGTTTCCTTCATAGAGTGCACGTTTCAATACCAAATTAGTCGTCTAGTCTAAATCTCATGAAGAAGAAAGTATATGTGTGTATCTTATGTTTAAAATATTTAAAGTACCTCTCAAACACTATCTTGGTAGCGAATTTGAGTTTATATTAATTACAATACATATATATGAACTGAAGAATTTAAACATTGATAATATAGCTGAAAACACATCACAGAAGAAGTAATCAGTACTGTGATCAATCGCTACTTTCGCATTGCCAGACTTCGCGGGTATGTAGCTATTTTGAATGTATTCTCATAGGACATTGCTGATTTTACTAAGTGAGTATTCAACCCTTTAGATAAAAAATACGATTAGTACAATAATTAGTGTCAGTAAGAGAAAAGAACTGCGATAAATAATGTGTGTAACATAAATATGTGTTATCGTGTGTGTGTATATATATATATATATATATATATATATATATATATATATAATAATATGTAGGAAATCACATATGTCATACATAGTCATTTATAAAACATTACAATACATTTGTATTAACTGTAAAACATTTTAAAATATGCATTAAAAATATGAAGAAAAATACAACCGGATGCTGTTACCCGAACTAATTTGTCGGAGTTTACCAAGAGACATGTCTCACACGGAACTATGTTACGCTAATAATGATGTTTACCAAGTTGCATCACTAATTATAACTCTAGGCAACTCCAGACACTACTTGGCTGCGACGCTTCACTCAGTGCTAACTTGGTCAGGTGACGTCATAAAATAAGTTAAATTTACTCAACTTGACAATATCGGAGTGCCAACAGTCCATTGCATAATATATGTATCGTCATACGATATTGATCGTGACTAAAGGGTACACTTCAAATATTCTAACGTTAAGAATATTTGGTTCTGCTTCTTACAATTACAAACCTATACATACGACTATAAAAAAGCATGTACGCTTTATATAAAGTACGTTATCATTGTCGGTTAAAGTATGTAAATAAAGGAGGCACTTTCATTAAAAAGTGCTATAGGAGAGAGGGAACTTTCAGAACCTGCCAGCATTGACAGTCGCTGGAATTGAAGGTGGGTGTGGGTTGGGGAAGGGGGAGCAAATAAAGCATTGCTGAGGAAACGAGGTCAGAGTCACAGCTTTAACACAGGCCTTTAGGCTTCGTCCAAACTTCTAATGACCAAATCTACAGCGTTGGGATTGGAAATTGGACGTATTCTTAAAGATTATGATTGGGTGACAACATAGTTTGTTGGGTGCTCAATTTGTAACTTGTATATTTTCTATGACAATCGTTACATACATTACCAGGTTTAATATTCTAGTTTTTTAATGGTTTAATATTTTTGACTATCTGGACGCACTCCTACAGATCACCGAAACAAAATGGCAAAATTGCATGATGGCAGATTTGAACTCTATAAGGAATGCAGTAATTGAAACATAACTAATATTATTAAAAGTACAGTTACTCATAACTTAAAAGGTACGCAGATATTTTACATAGTGCTCTGAACGAAAAAATCACTAAGCCATAGCTCAGTTTCTATTCAAAATATATGGATATAGAACCACCAAATAAATTAATAATTTGCATTTTTATAAGTATTAGTATTTTTGAAGTCTCTTTTTACTAATATATGCCAATTTAATGACTTACATTTAAATAAAAAAAATACTAATTTTTAAATTTGTCTGATTTTACAATGTTTAAATCAATAAGTTACTATAAATTTAAAAAACATTATGCATAGACTTATTTTAAGTTTATTTTACGACAGAAACTATATAGCATGAAAGATCTTTATTTATATAGGCAAGTTAAGGCCACATGGCCCTCTCTTACATTTAAACCTGTCCTGGTCTAGAGTTTTATGAAGGAAAGGCATTTTATTTGGAGGCAACTTGATTAAAACCAACAACAAAAACATTGCTTTATTTTAGATATTCAGACTGTAATAATGAAGCTATTAGTACTTGATAAACCATAGACAGTGGTATATAAAGAATAAAATAATTGGAAGAACTGTACAAGAAATTAATTATGCAGAAAAAGAAAATAATGAGTGACCTGGTTCAATAAAGCCAGATAAAGAGCAAAATCTGTCACTCTGCCAGCCTAATGAGGCAAAGTAATGTTCAATCAATGAGCAGACTCAAAAAGCTACTGCACCACTCATAACGGCGCGGCTGTTTGTTAATTAAATTAAAGCTTTTAAACTCGTTTTACATATCGACTAGTCCATTAAACAAAGTTAGCCGTCAAATCGCCAATTTTTTTTCGAATGTTTCATAATATAGGAAACAGTAACCCAACGCGCGCGTGCATACTATTTTATGTTTTCTATTCATGTTTAAACCTTTTATTAGTTCGCCATTCATTGAATTTCTAATTTTATTCAGTTAAAGGTAAATGCGATCTTGACTTGTTATCTTCTTTGTTTTAAAACGGTCTTGCAGTGGTCTCATATTCTAAATATTCACCACAGATGGTTTCAAGCTAATGCATTTGCGTATTTTCCAAGATTATATACTTCAAAAATTCTCCATTTATAGGTTTAACTTATTATTTTTTGAACTGTAATTACTGTGTTGTAACTTATAAATCTGCTGTTGAAGTGGAATTTGTTGTAGCTAGTAATTGTAACTAAATAATGTAATACTTATTTCTTTTTGAAAAATTCATTATTTCTTACTAGTATCGAATATTGTTTATAGGTTTTTTTAACAATACGATATATTTATAACCTTGATAAAAAATAATTTAGCAATCTATTGTTCGGTATTTCCATGGTGATTTTTCCAAGTTTAAATAACTTTATATAATGTTAGCGTTTTGAAAAATAAACCAGCAAATTTTATTAAAATTAAAATAATAATTTCAAAGAAGATGAATTCTGTAAATTCGAAACGTACATTGTGCACAATAAAATGGTGTATTATTGTATTGTGATAATCATAAAAAGAAAATAACAGGTAATTGTGAAATACAATTGGGAATATGTTATTAACATTCAGTCAGACAGTTGTAATCGATGTGAATTCTCGAATGAATACATGAATATTAACAGGAATTTCGCAGTAAATAATGCAAGACGATTATTTAGTTACTAAAAAATGGAAAACATTTTATTAATTTTAATTAAAATGGGGCTTCGGATTTGTTTGCAATACTACTGTTGTCGATATGTCCGCTTTTAATATTACCTATTGCGCCAGTGCATTGTTGACGTATTACATTAATTGTTTTATATTCATTGTACAAGTTATCATTCATATAAAGTGATTGAAATTTTCTGTGTAGTCTTCAACCACCAAATCCTGCTAATGCAGGTGCATGAACCTAGAATGTATAATCTTATCCAGAATTCTAGATATAACTGCATTCCTTCAGAGAAGTGATTCCGTCTTTTCCATTGCATGCCACTTTAATGAGACAACCAACAGAAGACCTATTTATCTTCCCTCCGAGTCCTTCCAGCTTCTTCAATTATCCTTGTCTTTATTTTGTGATTACGGCACTATTCAAAACAAAGTTAACTTATGTGTCTTTGTCTGATATTTAGATTAATAAAACATACATGTAAATGACCAGTTCCTTATTCGCAGGTTTTTTTTAACTGGAAATTAAGAATAATTGCTTCGTGAGCCTAACGAATTATGCACTGGAACTTAGTTTTGACACCTTGCGGAAACTTCATATCCAACTTTAACTTAGACGAACCCATTAAGGAAGAAGTTTATAGTTAAGTGGGGTTAATTTTCTGAATAATTTCTGGAAAATGAATTAAACTTAATTTAATTTCGTAATATATATTTCATTCTTTACCATTTATCTAGAAGATAAAAATAAATTGTTTAAATAAATGGTCTTAATAATTGTAATACAACTATGTTATATATAGTCAGAACATTAAATATTATGTTAAATGTTTTTGAATATAGAATACAATTATAATGATGGTTTAATCAATGAATATCATGTATGTCATGAATATGGCATGAATATCAAAACGCGATTGCTGTTAACGATGAGAGAAAACCTGGCTATCATTTCCTGCCACAGACAGCCGTTTGCTCTGCACTTCTCCAATTAAGATAGCTGCCTCGTTATCGCTGGGCGGATTTAATTTTCCTCGGACTTTCAATTACTGACCATAATATTGCTAAAATAGATTGTAAATAATGTTACTATACGGATTTAATAAACAATATTTATCTAATGTTTACAAAATAATCTTTGTGGTGTACAGTTTATTACAATTACAATTTTAAATCTAAGTTCCCATATTAAAGTATCTAATATTAATTTTGAAGCAATAAACTTTTTGTACAGTTCTGGTGCTAAAAAAATGTTTTTAGCAGAGGTATTAATCTTTTCTTACAAACTAGAAAATATTTGTGTAATAGAGGTGCCTAATGAAAGTGGTTTCTATATGAAAAGCATATTATTTTATAAAATTATTTAATTCATTTTGTTATTTTGAGGAAAGCTGTTGGGTTCATGAAGGTCTATTTTCCTACCTGCGCATAGAATATATATTCGGCGTATTTCGATAAGTGTTCCAAAGAGAATATTGGGAATCAACTTTACATAAAGAGTGCAACGTCTTAATATAATCATTGATTTAATTTATAATATTTTTAAATAATGAAATGTAAAACTCTGACAATGCCATAAATTTATATTAAAACCATTCAACAGGCAAGTTTTTAGGCTTCTTAAAATTTTTAATATTGACTATCGTACTTTAATATAATCGCGCTTAAACAATTACATTATTTTTGTCAACTATAACTTTTTA
The DNA here is from genome assembly GCF_021130785.1 of Homalodisca vitripennis. Lineage (NCBI taxonomy): Eukaryota > Metazoa > Arthropoda > Insecta > Hemiptera > Cicadellidae > Homalodisca > Homalodisca vitripennis. Next base: position 22,390 of record NW_025780893.1, on the reverse strand, counting down.
TTTAAAAATATATTTTAAGTTAAAATTTATAAATTTTTCACTTTTCATGAGATGTATTATTAAAATAGTATTTATTTACTACAGTATAAAAAAGTTAGATAAGTTTACATTACTCTAAACATATTGTGTTTATTATACTCAATTAACCACTATACATAAAACCAGGAAGATGATCGTGAAAATAAAAAGAGCTACCTCTACTTTTTAAAACACAAAATAAAGTCACAGGCTAAAACAGGAGACTCATAATGTAGATTTTAATCACTTCAGACAGGCCACAGTAGAGCTTATTACACCTAACAGCCTTTGAGACTCGATAGTTAATGACGTTGAAAATTGGTTACTCGCTGTTACACGAGACCATTATTTTTATTTCTCCTTCCCCGCGTTTTCCGTGTAAAATTTTATATTTCGGTTCTATAGATGTTTATTACTATACACAAAGCCAAAACCAATTTCGTTACTTTATACTTGTATCACATAAAATCTTTTATATACAGATTCAGATATATTTTAAGATTTATATTTAGATACAGTAAAACCTGTCATATCCGGCTTAATCTGGCAATAGGATAGGCCGGATATATTTGAAGCTGGATATGAATCTAATGATGTTACAGTTTGCATTCTGAAGGCACTATGTAGCACTGTGAAATTTTTGGAAATTTAGGATGAATCAAACATTTATACATTTTCAAACTTTTAAAACTAATGTACTTTTCAAATTTTTGTTGTGTGGTTAAAATCGTTAAATACAGCATTATTCAAAAAGCTTGTTTAAAAATTAAATGCAGTACTGTATTAAATAAAATCCTTTATTTACATATTCGGATTCATATTTAAATACAGTAAAATTTGTCATATCCGGCCTAATGGGGTAATACGTTAGATCTGGTATTGTAAAGCCGAATATCGGTAAAAAGATGTTGCGGTTTACATTCTGAAGGCACTATGTAGCACCGTGAAATTTTAGAAATTATGATGAAACAAACATTTATTCATTTTCAATCTTTTAAACTAAACTAATTTACTGTTAAAATTTTTGTTTTATGGTTAAGTATGTCAATTACAGCATTACTCAAAAAGGTTGAGTAAAACAATGTTATATTTGAAAAAAATAAACATTTAGTACTGTACAATATTAAGATTCAGATCGTAACGTATTGATAAAGTAAAAGTTATTATCTCATCACTGTAATACTAGATCCCAATGCACGCTATGACCGGATATGACAAGTTTTAATGTAAATTATGAAGGTAAAATTGTGAATACCCATTATTAGTTTTGAGTATGCATAATATGTATTAATCCCATAACTGCGCAAATTCAGTTGCAAACACAGGAGTGATATCTATTTAATAACTTTCTGTGAGTTTAACGCATGATAAAGTGATAAAGTTCATAAACCTGTATTTCACAATCTCCTACAAACATAAAACCTTTACTTACGTCATCTTTAATCACATGAATATTCAACTTACGTTTATTTATTACTAAATGTATCTTCACCGTACTTTTTATCTTCGAACTATACGTCCCTTTATCCAATGCAAAACCTAAAAATGTTAGTTTTTAAAGGTGAAGGCACCCTTTAGGCACAAATTTAGTGCAATACGTCCATGTAAACTATGGATAATTTTGAAACAATTGAGGAGGGATTTTTAAATTTCATATATACATTTCTCCTAATTCTAATTCAAGAAGTGTCTTCCTATCAAATTACAGAAAATGCATTTACAACGGTTTATCTCTGACGTATCTTTCTTTGTTTGAATATTTTTGCAAATTGGAGAATTTGTACTGTGCGACACAGTTTTTTTTAAATTTATAAATAGTTAATTACGCTAAATTTCGTCAATTTAATGTTGTTCCAAGTTTAAAAAGAGCTTACGACAAGCGAACCTGTGTTTCATAGTTCGCTATAAATCTCGCCAGTGATTCTAACCTTGGATATCATGGATGTAATATGCTAAAAGTGTTCCCTATAAGCCTTCCCTTTTTCAGTAAAACTTGTACTAGCAACAGCAAAACCCAATGGGCCACTTAAATTTACGACTATATTCCACTTAAAATATATTTATTGAAGCGCATTATTTTGAGTTAATACTTCATAAATTAACTTGCAGGATTTCTAGTAACTTTACCTGAAAAAATTTATTAATTTGAGATAAATACTCTTTTATAATACAAGCCTTTTGTTATTTTATATATATATATATATATATTTATATATATATATATATATCATATGTCATATTACACGCTCATTTATGAACATTTTTCACTATATAATTCGTACTAACAAAAAGTATAATGCTTATAACACCTTTATAGGATGAAATAAATGGATCCATAACGCAATAAATGCAAAGCCTGCTCAATGCGCTTATATGCTGATTTTGCAAATAAGAGGTATTACAGTGCATAACAGATAAATAACAGTTTTTTGTTACATCGTTGAATATTAAGCTTAAACGTTAAGAACTTACTTTGTTTATATTAAGTACTACAACGTTTAATCCTTGATGTTTGTTTAGCCGGAATTAAATAATGCAACTAACTGTAACATATTTGTTATGTTGTTACAAAATTGTGAAGTATATAATGTGACGTTTTTGTTTTAGTAGGAATTTTTATGGGAAAAACTTAACCGTCCTGTACGTATAACTAGTAGTTACCCGCGGTTTCGCTCTCAATTTCGCAGGCCTTGGCACCTGCATAGGCACTTCTGTTTCACGTGAACTATATTTCCACGTCTATGTTGGGTTTGCCTTCTTCCCACGATCAATAAAATATGTTACAAAGTTTCAAGCTTAGTATTCCGATCTTAGTATTTGTTTTGTTTTATGGCTGATATTGCCTCTTTCCCGATATAGTAGTAAGCTCTATGAAGCATGCCTTTGTCAAAAGGCAACTAATTTAGGATTTATAACAATTTTTAATTGGAAATTGAAAGCTATACTACATTGTCTCTTATATCTGCACTAATAGCAGTTACCTGCTCCTTTGCACGCAATTTAGTATGCGTTGCACGTGTATGACCACTGCTGGTGATTTATATTTCCGACGCCAATTTTGAGTTTGTCTTGTTGCCACGTCAAAAAGTTTATATTTATTGCCATTGTAACTTACTTTGTTCTTGGTTTGTTTTGTTCCAAACTTGATTTTGCCTTGTTCCTGATCAAGAAAAATGTACATTTATCATGAGTTTTATATTAGTCTTTAAGTTTATAGTAAAAGTTAGATAGTAATATTGTATTTAATATCTAATACTTGTTATTTGATAAAAAATGTACAGTTTAAAGTGCAATAACAATGCAACTAAGCGTTTCCTTCTTTAAAAATTAAATAATAGTTAATATTTTATAACATTTAGAGCTTGAATTGGTACATTAGTTCAAAAGCATAGTTCAGTGAACTCTCATCTAGCATAGTTTTTACCGACTGCTTCAAAGGGAGTTTTCGGATTCAAATTCTGACCTTCTTATGTTTTAGGACATTTTTAAGGAAGATGAGTACTTACCTAATCGCTGAAACGGCGTTAAAATTTTTTGTTATTCCATAGAGAATGTACTCACTATAAATGTAAACAAATTAAAAATAATAAACAATGTTCACACATAACTATTGATTACATTCCACTTGCTCTTAATTAATATTTCACAACTTATAGATACCAAGATGGGGTTTTCGCTACTTTAAAGGTTAGTGGGTACGCCCGGAGGGATTTTCGGAATAAGAATAAGTCTATAATAAGTCCCAGGGATTGTAAGAATGTGCACGTATAGCTTTCAGTACAATCGGTTGAATAGTGTTTGCGTAAAAGCAAAACAAATAAACGAAGGCACTTTCGCATTTATAATATTATTAGGATGAGACCAAGTAACTTTATCCCTCTTTACTTCTTTTAACTGCCTTATTTGACCTCATGTGTGTGATGAAGGACAAGTCTAACTTGACAGCAACGAAGAAAAATGATTTGTTACGCATATAAGAAGTTGCAAACAGATTTACCGTAAAGACATCTTCAGCTGATTAATTTAGAACATTATCACCATTAGATGCGTGTAGTGGGACTATGTATGAGCCATATGTTAACTATTTGTATAGCTATTTAAACGAATCTAAAACAATTAAAAAATATTGTAAATTAAAACTAGGTTCGTTTTTGTTTGTTTAGAAAACGTTTTTACTGGATGGGAATTACTTACCTTTGTTAATTAATATTTTACTAAGTAATATTCATTTAAGGGCTTTAAGTTGTGAAGTTATATACCAAATTTCAACTTATTACAAGCCGTTTTCAAATAAAAATTGTTAAGGTAATGGTGGCTGTTCGAGTAATCATAGATTGTTTTAAAGATTGAATAAGGTATTATGGTTTGTATTTAGTCCATGAAAAATACCTGAAAATAATGGTTGAGAGTCCAGAAATATGTTATAATACAAGTAATTACGACATAATATATACTAATACTATATGTTTTTGATAGTCAACTTCAAGCGCTTTTGACTTTGATTTATTTTTCAACGTGGTTATGAAATAGTACAGTAAATTTAATTAATAAAGGTTTTATAAAATGGCCATTTAATATCATGTTTTATTATATCTTCCTGATAAGTTTATGGGCGTTTTACCAATATATTTCAATCGTTAAATGTATTTTATTTATTTATATTTAAGATTTTCGACCAATAACTCACTAACGGTTACTCTGAATATGTGAAGAGATGTCGTTGCTTGATGAAAGATTCATAATTATAGGTTTGAACAACAGAAAATTATAAATTTTTTGTATAGTTTGAGAAATACATGCTAACTCATTTTCGTAACAAATTAAACGAGACGTACTAATTTTTATCAACATTCGTCATATTTAGGGGTCAAGATAGGCTATTGGTAACCACGGAATCTAATAAAGTTCAATGATTATTTATTAAAAAATGTTTCGTTTGCAAAAAATAAGTTTTGGAACAGGCTTAAGGAGTGATAATTTAAAAACATGTTTTTCTCCATTTAAGTATGACATTAATCTGTTGATCTCACACTAAAATCTTTAATAAATTACATAAAATAACAATCTAAATTAAATTTGTGCAACATAATAATATATGTTGGTCACGTATTTCAAATAACTGCACTCTCACTTTTAATGTTTAAGGTAAAAATATATTAAATACAAATAAAATGTTAATTTAATTTATAAATTTGAAAAAATAAATATATTATTGACATATACTGCATATTTATTAACTGGATTATTTACAAATCTCGCAGGAAAAGGACGGGCACAAAGGGAAAAACCTATTAAGAGCTAACGAGTTCTCTATTGGATTTATTACTCAATCTCAACCGAAATCCATTGTGATTAGCAATCCAAGGGTGTTATCTGATTAAAAAGGGATAAATTAATTTATAACAGACCAGAATTTCCTTATGTCAGAATTTCCAGTAAGATTTTGTGATGTTAGTTTTATAAATAAAATAAAGAAAAACGTCTCTAGTTATTGCCACTGGGATATTAATAATGTCAAAGTATTAATACTAAAACTCATTATGACTATATCACCGTTAAAGGATAGATCAACAACTGCATAATAAAACAGCTGCGACCAAAACACAATGAATTTAAAGTCAGCTTAATGCGCTTATCTGCTGATTTGCCAAAACATTTATCCCCATTACTCACTGTAATGGGGATAAATAAACTGTTTCATTGAATTACGAGCGTAAATGTTTATTATTTGACTAGTTTCATCAGGATTTTTTATAATATATTGTTATTTGTAATGTTAAAATACGAATATTTTGTATATATGAGTGTGTCATATTTCGTTATTTTTCGATACTAATGTAAATATTTATTGCAGCTTATCGTCATTAAATTAGCAAAAGTTTTTGATCGGTTGGAGAATATAATAATACCCAAATACCTAGTATTATTATTTCTTTAATTGCAACATCATTAATATAATGACAGGGTTTAGTTATAATATCTTCATTACGTGAGTCACTACGTCATATGTTTTCTTGATATTATGTTTTCCCATGAAAAAAGGTCGATCAAATCCCATGGAGTGACATGCACGATCATTGAACTTGAAGTTGCATGTAAAGAAATAAAACTTCGTGTAAATGTCGTGTTTTAGTTTTTTTCTCAAGACACCATGCAGAGAGAAAGATATACAGAAGATAAATTTTTCCAGCTCCTGTAAGTGATTTCCTTTGTCTTTAATTTATCCAATTACAAATCTCGGCACATTAGATAAACCACTGATAAGCTACATCAGGTTTAAAGCCTCGTCGGATAGTCAGTTATTAATAATGGAGTATTTCTAACTGCACAGTTTTTCATATACTGTGACACTTATTTATATTGACGTAATAAATTCTTTTATTGGCCAGAATCTTGTACTTTGTGTTAGAAATTAAAAAAAAGAAAAATTATTTATTTATTCAGGCAAAGTTAAGGCTGCATGGCCCTGCGACAACGTAAAATTTAAAAACATTAATTAAATATTACCTTAAGAATAAACAAAATTAAATAAATAATTACATTTAAACAATGTAGTGAAATTTATATAGTGTTTTAACATGACAAAATTAAAATGTAACAAATTTATAAGTTAACCTTCTTTAATTCTTAAAACATATAAAATAAAATTATAATTTTCATATTACATAAAAATAAAGTAGTTATTGGTAATGAGTCCTAACTTTTATCACACACAATCTCACATTCACCCCTCTGTCAGAGTCACGCCCACAGCATCTTAGACCGAACCTGCCACGGCTAACCGCTTAAGATAGATGACAGGTGATAGGTCATGTGATTGTCAGATACGTCGTATTCTCTGACCCATATCAAGTTTGTTTTTATGACAGTAAGAATTACCTTCTTTAGACTGAAATACTACAAAGAGAGCAGTCACCAGTTCCTGACTAAGCTTTTACTGTTCTCTTAAATATTAATCCCATATCAATATACAAATATTTTTTCCGCAGTAAAAAAAAGAGATCAAAGATGTTACCGGAACTATCTCAGAAGATTCTATGCAGAAACTGAAGGCTCTGTTATCCGCGTCCTGTCGGGACAGGAAATTGTGCGGAAATGGAACGGAGTGGCTTACTGAACGGAATCGTTTTACCTCAGGCAATAGCACATCCGGACGATTTATAAACACTAAGACAAACAAAGTTGAATATTCAATAACACATTTCAAGTATAAAGTACCGTAGTTTTGTCTTCTTCCAGTCTTAATATCGTGGTTGTGGGTCCTACAGCTTTGTGTCGTTTCTTCTTGCATTTCGATCGCCATTTAACCCTATCTCTCCTAGGTCATCCTCTATTGCTCTGTCTCACATTTTTTTATTTGTGACACCGCTTATCCAAGACTTTACCGGCCTTCTTTTAGATTAACCACCCGAGCTCTTTTGTGCCATATAGTTTCCTTCATAAAGTGCACGTTGACATACCAAATTAGTCGTCTAGTCTAAATCTCATGAAGAAGAAAGTAAATTTGTGTATCGTATGTTTAAAATATTTAAAGTACCCCTCAAATACTATCTTGGTAGCAAATTTGAGTTTATATTAATTAAAATACATATATATGAACTGAAGAATTAAAACATTGATAATATAGCTGAAAACACATAACAGAAGAAGTAATCAGTATTGTGATCAATCGCTATTTTCGCATTGCCAGACTGCGCGGGGGTGTAGCTATTAATGTATTCTCATAGGACATTGCTGATTTACTAAGTGGGTCATTCAACCCTTTGATAAAAATACGATTGGTAACAATAATAAATTAGTGTCAGTAAGAGAAAAGAACTGCGATAAATAAGGTGTGTAACATAAATATGTGTTATCGTGTATATATAATATATATATATATATATACATATATATATATATATATCACATGTGTAGGAAATCACATATGTCATACATAGTCATTTATAAAACATTACAATACATTTGTATTAACTGTAAAACATTTTTGTGCAAATATGAATTAAAATCTGCATTGAAATATGAAAAAAATACAGCCGGATGCTGTTACCCGAACTAATTTGTCGGAGTTTACCAAGAGACATGTCTCACACGGAACTATGTTACGCTAATAATGATGTTTACCGAGTTGCATCACTAATTATAAACTCCAGGCAACTCCAGACACTACTTTGGTTGCGACGCTTCACTCAGTGCTAACTTGGTCATGTGACGTCATAATATAAGTTACTCAACTTGACAATATCGGAGTGCCAACAGTCCATTGCATAATATATGATATTTGTTCGCGACTAAAGGGGGTTGATATATGTATATATAATTACCACAACTTAGACTTTTCAACCCCCTTTAGTCGCGAACAATATCGTATGAGGATACATATATTATGCAATGGACTGTTGGTACTCTGATATTGTTATTTTCAGTTAATTTAACTTATTTGTATTATTATATTTGAAATCTAATTAATTAAACTAAGATTATATTTGAAAACTTTTTAATTTAAATAATGCAATAGAGTAAACAATTACAATCAATCATTTCACGAAATTTTAAAATTTTCATTAATACATTATCGTATAATATAATATAATAATACCGTACATTGATCGTGACTAAAGGGTACACTTCAAATATTCTAACGTTAAGAATATTTGGTTCTGCTTCTTACATTTACAAACCAATACATACGACTATAAAAAAGCATGTACGCTTTATATAAAGTACGTTATCATTGTCAGTTAAAGTATGTAAATAAAGGAGGCACTTTCATTAAAAAAGCTATAAAAGAGAGGGAACTTTCAGAACCTGCCAGCATTGACAGTCGCTGGAATTGAAGGTGGGTGTGGGTTGGGGGAGGGGGAGCAAATAAAGCATTGCTGGGGAAACCAGGTCAGAGTCACAGCTTTAACACAGGCGTATAGGCTTCGTCCCCAAACTTCTAATGACCAAACCTACAGCAGCGTTGGGATTTGAAATATTCTTTAAGATCAATTTCGGGTGAAAAATATGGTTTGTTGATTTGCTTAATTTGTACCTTTTATATTTTCTATGATAAACCTTGTATATATTCTAGTTCTTTTAATGTTATATATTTTTGACTAGCTTGATGCCCTCATACAGATCACCGAAATAAATTTCATGATGGCAGATTTGAACTCGATATCAACTGCAAGGTGTATGCAGTAACTGAAACATAACTAATATCATTAGAAATACAGTTACTCTAAACTTCAAAGGCAGATGGACGGAGATATTTAACGAAAAATCAAACCAATCCATAGCTCAGTTTCTATTCAAAATATATTGATATAGAAATTAATTAACCACCAAAGAAATTAATAATTTGCATTTTTTAAGGGCTCTTTTTACTAATATATGCCATTTTAATAACAGCAATTTAAATAATCAAATACTAATTTTAAAAATGTTTCTAACTTTTACAATGTTTGAATCAACTTATTTTTTTTTTCGACGGAAACTAAATTACATGAAAGATCTTTATTTATATAGGCAAGTTAAGGCCACATGGCCCTCTCTTACATTTAACCTGTCCTGGTCTAGAGTTTTATGAAGGAAGGCATTTTATTTGGAGGCAACTTGATTAAAACCAACAAGAAAAACATTGCTTTATTTTAGATACTCAGACTGTAATAATGAAGCTATTAGTACTTCATAAACCATAGACAGTGGTATATAAAGAATAAAATAATTGGTAGAACTGTACAAGAAATTAATTATACAGGATTAGAAAATAATGAGTGACCTGGTTCAATAAAGCCAGATAAAGAGCAAAATCTGTCACTCTGCCAGCCTAATGAGGCAAATAATGTTCAATCAATGAACAGACTCAAAAAGCTACTGCACCACTCATAACGGCGCGGCTGTTTGTTAATTAAATTAAAGCTTTTAAACCCGTTTTACATACCGAATAGTCCATTAAACAAAGTTAGCCGTCAATCGCCAATTTTTTTTCGAACGTTTTATAATATAGGAAACAGTAACCCAACGCGCGCGCGCATACTATTTCATGTTTTCTATTCATGTTTAAACCTTTTAATAGTTCGCCATTCATTGCATTTATAATTTTATTCAGCTAAAAGGTAAATGCGATCTTGACTTGTTATCTTCTTTGTTTTAAACGGTCCTTGCAGTGGTCACATATTCTAAATATTCACCACAGATGGTTTCAAGCTAGTGCATTTGCGTATTTTCCAAGATTATATACTTCAAAATTCTCCATTTATAGGTTTAACTTATTCTTTATTGAACTGTAATTACTGTGTTGTAACTTATAAATCTACTGTTAAAGTGGAATGTTTTGTAGCTAGTAATTGTAACTAAATAATGCAATACTTATTTCTTTTTTTTGGAGAATTCATTATTTTTTTACTAGTATCGAATATTGTTTATAGGCTTTTTTAACAATACGATATATTTATAACCTTGATAAAAAAAGAATTAAGCAGTCTATTCCAAATTTAAATAACTTTTATAACGTTAGCGTTTTGAAAAATAAACCCAAGCAAATTTTATTAAAATTAAAATAATAATTACAAAGAAGATGAATTCTGTAAATTCTATACGTACATTGTGCACAATACAATCGATCAAAAAGTGTTAAATGGTGTATTATTGTATTGTGTTAATCATAAAAAAACAATAACAGGTAGTTGTGAAATACCATTGGGAATATGTTATTAACATTCAGTCAGACAGTTGTAATCGATGTGAATTCTCGAATGAATACATGAATATTAACAGGAATTTCGCAGTAAATAATGCAAGACGATTATTTAGTTACTAAAAAATGGAAAACATTTTATTAATTTTAATTAAAATGGGGCTTCGGATTTGTTTTGCAATACTACTGTTGTCGATATGTCCGCTTTTAATATTACCTATTGCGCCAGTGCATTGTTGACGTATTACATTAATTGTTTTATTCATTGTACAAGTTAACATTCATATGCCACCAAATCCTGCTAATGCAGGTGCATGAAGTTAGAATGTATAATCTTATCCAGAATTCTAGATACAACTGCATTCCTTCAGAGAAGTGAATCCGTCTTTTCCATTGCATGCCACTTTAATGAGACAACCAACAGAAGACCTATTTATCTTCCCTCCGAGTCCTTCCAGCTTATTTAATTATCCTTGTATTTATTTTGTGATTACGGCACTATTCAAAACAAAGTTAACTTATATGTCTTTGTCTGATATCTAGATTAATAAAACATACATGCAAATAACCAGTTTATTATTCGCAGTTATTTTTAACTGGAAATGAAACCTAATTGCTTCGTGATTCTAACGAATTATGCACTGGAACTTAGTTTGACACTTTGCGGAAAGTGCATGTCCTACTTTAAACTTGGACGAACACTTTAAGGAAGAAGCTTTCTGTTAAGTGGGGTTAACTTTCCGATTAATTTCGAGGAAATAAATGGAACTTAATTACATTTCGTAACATATATTTCGCTCTTTATCCTGCATCTTGAAGATAAAAATAAATTGTTTAAATAAATTATCTTAATCGTTGTAATACAACTATATATAACATATCAGAACATTAAATATTATATTTAATATTTTTTGAATATGCAGTGCAAGTATAATGTTGGTGTAATGGTTGCATGAAAATCAAAACGCGATTGCTGTTAACGATGAGAGCAAACCTGGCTTTCATTTCCTGCCACAGACAGCCGTTTGCTCTGCACTTCTCCAATTAAGATAGCTGCCTCGTTATCGCTGTACGGATTTAATTTTCCTCGGACTTTCAATTACTGACCATAATATTGCTAAAATAGATTGTAAATAATGTTACTATTAGGATGTAATAAAACATATTTATCCAATGTTCACAAAATAATCTTTGTGGTGTACAGTTTATTACAATTACAATTTTAAATCTAAGTTCCCATACTATAGTGTCTAATATTAATTTTGAAAAATTAAAATTTTTGCACAGATCTGGCGCTAAAAAAATGTTTTTAGCAGAGGTATTAATCTTTTCTTACAAACTAGAAAATATTTGTGTTATAGAGGTGCCTAATGAAAGTGATGTCTACGTGAAAAGCATATTATTTTATACAATTATTTAATTCATTTTGTTATTTTGAGGAAAGCTGTTGGGTTCATGAAGGTCTATTTTCCTACCTGCGCATAGAATATATATTCGGCGTATTTCGATAAGTGTTCCAAAGAGAATATTGGGAATCAACTTTACATAAAGAGTAAAGAGTGCAACGTCTTAATAAAATCATTGATTTAATTTATAATATTTTTAAATAATGAAATGTAAAACTCTGACAATGCCATAAATTTATATTAAAACCATTCAACAGGCAAGTTTTAGGCTTCTTAAAATTTTTTAATATTGACTATCGTACTTTAATATAATCGCGCTTAAACAACTAAATTATTTTTTTTCAATTATAACTGTTTATTTTAAAAATAAATTTTAAGTTAAAATTTATAAATTTTTCACTTCTCATGAGATGTATTATTAAAATAGTATTTATTTACTACAGTATAAAAAAGTTAGATAAGTTTACATTACTCTAAACATATTGTGTTTATTATATTCAACTCGCCTTCGGCTCGCTGGGGGCTACGCCCCCCAGGCCCCCAAAGTAAACGCTTGCAAATTCGGGGATAAGCGGAATTCGGTGACTGGTTAAGTCCGGACATTAAGTAAATGACAAGGGATTTAAAAATTGACCTTTTTCATAGATTTTTTTCCGGATTCGTAAAAACTGTTGACTTTGAGGGCATTTTGCGGTTAAACCGTTAGAGATACGACAAAAAGTGACTGGACCTTTCTTGTTGGAAATTTAATTTTGTCTTTCGATTGTGCCCTCAGATCTGATCTACGACCTATGGTTTTAGCCAGAAATGAGCTCGGGAGAAAAGTCTGCACGGGTCAGCTATCTTGAATTGTTTAGTATAAACATAATAAAAACCGACCTCAAGGCAGTATTTTAAGTCGAACAGGGGGTTTAATATCACCAGGAGACTATCTAGTCAAGGCGAGAAATTCCCTGGGTGGGTGATTAATGTTAAGGAGGTTAAGACAAGAGGGGGTTTAATTTCGTCAGGATATTGTCTGGTCATATGAAACAAATTCCCAGGGGGGTTAACGTTACCGGGGGAATAAGTCTCCAGGGGGTTATCTGGTCATACCAGGATCTTCCCAGGGGGGGGGGTTAAGAGATTTGGTGACTGGTAAAATTCGGACATGAGGTCATGGCAGGAAATTCCCTGGGGGGGGTTTAATGTTACCAAGGGGGGTTAACACATCAGGGGGTTGAATGTACAGGAGGTTATCAGGTCATACCAGGAAATCCCCGGGGGGGGGGGTTAATATTACCGGGGGTTAATGACACACTTGGGCCTTTTTTAGAGGGTATTGTGTCTGTGAACATAATAAATATTCCTCTGTCCCTATCTACTATTGACGCTTAGCTAACGCTCAGCCAACTCCCGAAGTCACTGAACCTTTTCTGTAGATCACGTGATTTCCTAAATCCCGTTTAAAATTTGTTTTGAGTTACGACGACCAACCGTTTAGCCGCTATCAAGCCCGGAATGTAAATTTTTAGGCGAAAATGTCCAATATTTTCACTTAATCGCGTTTTGCGGTCAAACTAAGGGAAATATAGTAAAAAGTCACTGGACCTTTTTTGTAGGTCATCTTATTTCCTAAATAAAACGTTAGTCTTATTTTGACCTCCGACCAATGGTTTCGCCGCTATCGAACCCCCAAAAAACAAAAGTTTCGCGCGTAAAAGTTACAACAAAATTGTACATAATCACGTTTTTTCGGCCAAACCAATCGAGATAGGGCAAAAGATTACTGGACCTTTTCTGTAGATCGCCAATTTGCTAATTTGATGGATCAATCAGATTTGAGCTACGACCAACGGTTCGGCCGCTATCGGGCTTGAAACATTATTTTTATCGAAAAAATCTCTGGAATTTCAAATGTTCGAGCGTTTTGTCGCTTAACCATGGAAGATAGAGCAAAAAGTCATTAGACCTTTTTTGTAGTTCACTTCATTCCTGACTATGAATTTTCCGTCAGATCCGAGCTAGCTCCAACGGTTCGCCCGCTATCGGGGCTTACAAAAAATGCCTGCAGAGGTGAAGAATGCGCGATTTTTTGGGAATTTTTTTGAGGGGTTTTGAAAATGAAAAATTCTCACTTTTCGGGATTTTCCTGGTGGTTACACGTTGGAAAGCTATCTGTGTACCAAATTTCAAGTCTCTAACTCATCTGGAAGTAGGTTTAGAATTAGTATACGTGAGTGAGTGAGTGAGTGAGTCAGTCAGTCAGTCAGTTACACATGCGGTTGTATATATATTAGATATATACATATATGTTAGAGATACGACAAAAAGTGACTGGACCTTTCTTGTTGGAAATTTAATTTTGTCTTTCGATTGTGCCCTCAGATCTGATCTACGACCTATGGTTTATTAGCCAGAAATGAGCTCGGGAGAAAAAAGTCTGCACGGGTCAGCTATCTTGAATTGTTTAGTATAAACATAATAAAAACCGACCTCAAGGCAGTATTTTAAGTCGAACAGGGGGTTTAATATCACCAGGAGACTATCTAGTCAAGGCGAGAAATTCCCTGGGTGGGTGATTAATGTTAAGGAGGTTAAGACAAGAGGGGTTTAATTTTCGTCAGGATATTGTCTGGTCATATGAACAAATTCCCAGGGGGGGTTAACGTTACCGGGGGATAAGTCTCCAGGGGGTTATCTGGTCATACCAGGATCTTCCCAGGGGGGGGGGTTAAGAGATTTGGTGACTGGTAAAATTCGGACATGAGGTCATGGCAGGAAATTCCCTGGGGGGGGTTTAATAGTTACCAGGGGGGTTAACACATCAGGGGGTTGAATGTACAGGAGGTTATCAGGTCATACCAGGAAATCCCCGGGGGGGGGGTTAATATTACCGGGGGTTAATGACACACTTGGGCCTTTTTTAGAGGGTATTGTGTCTGTGAACATAATAAATATTCCTCTGTCCCTATCTACTATTGACGCTTAGCTAACGCTCAGCCAACTCCCGAAGTCACTGAACCTTTTCTGTAGATCACGTGATTTTTCCTAAATCCCGTTTAAAATTTGTTTTGAGTTACGACCAACCGTTTTTAGCCGCTATCAAGCCCGGAATGTAAATTTTTAGGCGAAAATGTCCAATATTTTCACTTAATCGCGTTTTGCGGTCAAACTAAGGGAAATATAGTAAAAAGTCACTGGACCTTTTTTGTAGGGTCATCTTATTTCCTAAATAAAACGTTAGTCTTATTTTGACCTCCGACCAATGGTTTCGCCGCTATCGACCCCAAAAACAAAAGTTTCGCGTAAAAAGTTACAACAAAATTTGTACATAATCACGTTTTTTCGGCCAAACCAATCGAGATAGGGGCAAAAGAAGATTACTGGACCTTTTCTGTAGATCGCCAATTTGCTAATTTGATGGATCAATCAGATTTGAGCTACGACCAAACGGTTCGGCCGCTATCTATCGGGCTTGAAACATTATTTTTATCGAAAAAATCTCTGGAATTTCAAATGTTCGAGCGTTTTGTCGCTTAACCATGGAAGATAGAGCAAAAAGTCATTAGACCTTTTTTGTAGTTCACTTCATTCCTGACTATGAATTTTCCGTCAGATCCGAGCTAGCTCCAACGGTTCGCCCGCTATCGGGCTTACAAAAAATGCCTGCAGAGGTGAAGAATGCGCGATTTTTTGGGAATTTTTTTTGAGGGGTTGAAAATGAAAAATTCCTCACTTTTCGGGATTTTCCTGGTGGTTTACACGTGGAAAGCTATCTGTGTACCAAATTTCAAGTCTCTAACTCATCTGGAAGTAGGTTAGAATTAGTATACGTGATCGTGACGTGAGTGAGTGAGTCAGTCAGTCAGTCAGTTACACATGCGGTTGTATATATATTAAGATATATACATATATGTTAGAGATACGACAAAAAGTGACTGGACCTTTCTTGTTGGAAATTTAATTTTGTCTTTCGATTGTGCCCTCAGATCTGATCTACGACCTATGGTTTAGCCAGAAATGAGCTCGGGAGAAAAGTCTGCACGGGTCAGCTATCTTGAATTGTTTAGTATAAACATAATAAAAACCGACCTCAAGGCAGTATTTTAAGTCGAACAGGGGGTTTAATATCACCAGGAGACTATCTAGTCAAGGCGAGAAATTCCCCTGGGTGGGTGATTAATGTTAAGGAGGTTAAGACAAGAGGGGGTTTAATTTCGTCAGGATATTGTCTGGTCATATGAACAAATTCCCAGGGGGGGTTAACGTTACCGGGGGATAAGTCTTCCAGGGGGTTATCTGGTCATACCAGGATCTTCCCAGGGGGGGGGGTTAAGAGATTTGGTGACTGGTAAAATTCGGACATGAGGTCATGGCAGGAAATTCCCTGGGGGGGGTTTAATGTTACCAGGGGGGTTAACACATCAGGGGGTTGAATGTACAGGAGGTTATCAGGTCATACCAGGAAATCCCCGGGGGGGGGGGGTTAATATTACCGGGGGTTAAATGACACACTTGGGCCTTTTTTAGAGGGTATTGTGTCTGTGAACATAATAAATATTCCTCTGTCCCTATCTACTATTGACGCTTAGCTAACGCTCAGCCAACTCCCGAAGTCACTGAACCTTTTCTGTAGATCACGTGATTTCCTAAATTCCCGTTTAAAATTTGTTTTGAGTTACGACCAACCGTTTAGCCGCTATCAAGCCCGGAATGTAAATTTTTAGGCGAAAATGTCCAATATTTTCACTTAATCGCGTTTTGCGGTCAAACTAAGGGGAAATATAGTAAAAAGTCACTGGACCTTTTTTGTAGGTCATCTTATTTCCTAAATAAAACGTTAGTCTTATTTTTGACCTTCCGACCAATGGTTTCGCCGCTATCGACCCCAAAAAACAAAAGTTTCGCGTAAAAGTTACAACAAAATTGTACATAATCACGTTTTTTCGGCCAAACCAATCGAGATAGGGCAAAAGAATTACTGGACCTTTTCTGTAGATCGCGCAATTTGCTAATTTGATGGATTCAATCAGATTTGAGCTACGACCAACGGTTTCGGCCGCTATCGGGCTTGAAACATTATTTTTATCGAAAAAAATCTCTGGAATTTCAAATGTTCGAGCGTTTTGTCGCTTAACCATGGAAGATAGAGCAAAAAGTCATTAGACCTTTTTTGTAGTTCACTTCATTCCTGACTATGAATTTTCCGTTCAGATCCGAGCTAGCTCCAAACGGTTCGCCCGCTATCGGGCTTACAAAAAATGCCTGCAGAGGTGAAGAATGCGCGATTTTTTGGGAATTTTTTTGAGGGGTTGAAAATGAAAAATTCTCACTTTTCGGGATTTTCCTGGTGGTTACACGTGGAAAAGCTATCTGTGTACCAAATTTTCAAGTCTCTAACTCATCTGGAAGTAGGTTAGAAATTAGTATACGTGAGTGAGTGAGTGAGTCAGTCAGTCAGTCAGTTACACATGCGGTTGTATATATATTAGATATATACATATATGTTAGAGATACGACAAAAAGTGACTGGACCTTTCTTGTTGGAAATTTAATTTTGTCTTTCGATTGTGCCCTCAGATCTGATCTACGACCTATGGTTTAGCCAGAAATGAGCTCGGGAGAAAAGTCTGCACGGGTCAGCTATCTTGAATTGTTTAGTATAAACATAATAAAAACCGACCTCAAGGCAGTATTTTAAGTCGAACAGGGGGTTTAATATCACCAGGAGACTATCTAGTCAAGGCGAGAAATTCCCTGGGTGGGTGATTAATGTTAAGGAGGTTAAGACAAGAGGGGGTTTAATTTCGTCAGGATATTGTCTGGTCATATGAACAAATTCCCAGGGGGGGTTAACGTTACCGGGGGATTAAGTCTCCAGGGGGTTATCTGGTCATACCAGGATCTTCCCAGGGGGGGGGGTTAAGAGATTTGGTGACTGGTAAAATTCGGACATGAGGTCATGGCAGGAAATTCCCTGGGGGGGTTTAATGATACCAGGGGGTTAACACATCAGGGGGTTGAATGTACAAGGAGGTTATCAGGTCATACCAGGAAATCCCCGGGGGGGGGGGTTAATATTACCGGGGGTTAATGGACACACTTGGGCCTTTTTTAGAGGGTATTGTGTCTGTGAAACATAATAAATATTCCTCTGTCCCTATCTAATATTTGACGCTTAGCTAACGCTCAGCCAACTCCCGAAGTCACTGAACCCTTTTCTGTAGATCACGTGATTTTCCCTAAATCCCGTTTTTAAAAATTTGTTTTGAGTTACGACCAACCGTTTCAGCCGCTATCAAGCCGGAAATGTAAATTTTTAGGCGAAAATGTCCAATATTTTCACTTAATCGCGTTTTGCGGTCAAACTAAGGGAAATATAGTAAAAAGTCACTGGACCTTTTTTGTAGGTCATCTTATTTCCTAAATAAAACGTTAGTCTTATTTTGACCTCCGACCAATGGTTTCGCCGCTATCGACCCTCAAAAACAAAAGTTTCGCGTAAAAGTTACAAACAAAATTGTACATAATCACGTTTTTCGGCCAAACCAATCGAGATAGGGCAAAAGATTACTGGGACCTTTTCTGTAGATCGCGCAATTTGCTAATTTGATGGATCAATCAGATTTGAGCTACGACCAACGGTTTCGGCCGCTATCGGGCTTGAAACATTATTTTTATCGAAAAAAATCTCTGGAATTTCAAATGTTTCGAGCGTTTTGTCGCTTAACCATGGAAGATGATAGAGCAAAAAGTCATTAGACCTTTTTTGTAGTTCACTTCATTCCTGACTATGAATTTTCCGTCAGATCCGAGCTAGCTCCAACGGTTCGCCCGCTATCGGGCTTACAAAAAAATGCCTGCAGAGGGTGAAGAGAATGCGCGATTTTTTGGGAATTTTTTTGAGGGGTTGAAAAATGAAAAAATTCTCACTTTTCGGGATTTTCCTGGTGGTTACACGTGGCGAAAAGCTATCTGTGTACCAAATTTCAAGTCTCTAACTCATCTGGAAGTAGGTGTTAGAATTAGTATACGTGAGTGAGTGAGTGAGTCAGTCAGTCCAAGTCAGTTACACATGCGGTTGTATATATATTAGATATATACATATTATGTTTAGAGATACGACAAAAAGTGATCTGGACCTTTCTTGTTGGAAATTTTAATTTTGTCTTTCGATTGTGCCCTCAGATCTGATCTACGACCTATGGTTTAGCCAGAAATGAGCTCGGGAGAAAAGTCTGCACGGGTCAGCTATCTTGAATTGTTTAGTAGTAAACATAATAAAAACCGACCTCAAGGCAGTATATTTTATAAGTCGAACAGGGGGTTTAATATCACCAGGAGACTATCTAGTCAAGGCGAGAAATTCCCTGGGTGGGTGATTAATGTTAAGGAGGTTAAGACAAGAGGGGGTTTAATTTCGTCAGGATATTGTCTGGTCATATGAACAAATTCCCAGGGGGGGTTAACGTTACCGGGGGATAAGTCTCCAGGGGGTTATCTGGTCATACCAGGATCTTCCCAGGGGGGGGGGTTAAGAGATTTGGTGACTGGTAAAATTCGGACATGAGGTCATGGCAGGAAATTCCCTGGGGGGGGTTTAATGTTACCAGGGGGGTTAACACATCAGGGGGTTGAATGTACAGGAGGTTTATCAGGTCATACCAGGAAATCCCCGGGGGGGGGTTAATATTACCGGGGGTTAATGACACACTTGGGCCTTTTTTAGAGGGTATTGTGTCTGTGAACATAATAAATATTCCTCTGTCCCTATCTACTATTGACGCTTAGCTAACGCTCAGCCAACTCCCGAAGTCACTGAACCTTTTCTGTAGATCACGTGATTTCCTAAATCCCGTTTAAAATTTGTTTTGAGTTACGACCAACCGTTTAGCCGCTATCAAGCCCGGAATGTAAATTTTTAGGCGAAAATGTCCAATATTTTCACTTAATCGCGTTTTGCGGTCAAACTAAGGGAAATATAGTAAAAAGTCACTGGACCTTTTTTTGTAGGTCATCTTATTTCCTAAATAAAACGTTAGTCTTATTTTGACCTCCGACCAATGGTTTCGCCGCTATCGACCCCAAAAACAAAAGTTTCGCGTAAAAGTTACAAACAAAATTGTACATAATCACGTTTTTTCGGCCAAACCAATCGAGATAGGGCAAAAGATTACTGGACCTTTTCTGTAGATCGCGCAATTTGCTAATTTGATGGATCAATCAGATTTGAGCTACGACCAACGGTTCGGCCGCTATCGGGCTTGAAACATTATTTTTATCGAAAAAATCTCTGGAATTTCAAATGTTCGAGCGTTTTGTCGCTTAACCATGGAAGGATAGAGCAAAAAGTCATTAGACCTTTTTTGTAGTTCACTTCATTCCTGACTATGAATTTTCCGTCAGATCCGAGCTAGCTCCAAACGGTTCGCCCGCTATCGGGCTTACAAAAAATGCCTGCAGAGGTGAAGAATGCGCGATTTTTTGGGAATTTTTTTGAGGGGTTGAAAATGAAAAAATTCTCACTTTTCGGGATTTTCCTGGTGGTTACACGTGGAAAGCTATCTGTGTACCAAATTTTCAAGTCTCTAACTCATCTGGAAGTAGGTTAGAATTAGTATACGTGAGTGAGTGAGTGAGTCAGTCAGTCAGTCAGTTACACATGCGGTTGTATATATATTAGATATATACATATATGTTAGAGATACGACAAAAAAGTGAACTGGACCTTTCTTGTTGGAAATTTAATTTTGTCTTTCGATTGTGCCCTCAGATCTGATCTACGACCTATGGTTTAGCCAGAAATGAGCTCGGGAGAAAAGTCTGCACGGGTCAGCTATCTTGAATTGTTTAGTATAAACATAATAAAAACCGACCTCAAGGCAGTATTTTAAGTCGAACAGGGGGTTTAAAAATATCACCAGGAGACTATCTAAGTCAAGGCGAGAAATTCCCTGGAGTGGGTGATTAATGTTAAGGAGGTTAAGTAAGACAAGAGGGGGTTTAATTTCGTCAGGATATTGTCTGGTCATATGAACAAATTCCCAGGGGGGGTTAACGTTACCCGGGGGATAAGTCCTCCAGGGGGTTATCTGGTCATACCAGGATCTTCCCAGGGGGGGGGGTTAAGAGATTTGGTGACTGGTAAAATTCGGACATGAGGTCATGGCAGGAAATTCCCTGGGGGGGGTTTATAATGTTACCAGGGGGGTTAACACATCAGGGGGTTGAATGTACATGGAGGTTATCAGGTCATACCAGGAAATCCCCGGGGGGGGGGGGGTTAATATTACCGAGGGGTTAATGACACACTTGGGCCTTTTTTAGAGGGTATTGTGTCTGTGAAACATAATAAATATTCCTCTGTCCCTTATCTACTATTGACGCTTAGCTAACGCCTCAGCCAACTCCCGAAGTCACTGAACCTTTTCTGTAGATCACGTGATTTCCTAAATCCCGTTTAAAATTTGTTTTGAGTTACAGACCAACCCGTTTAGCCGCTATCAAGCCCGGAATGTAAATTTTTAGGCGAAAATGTTCCAATTATTTTCACTTAATCGCGTTTTGTTGCGGTCAAACTAAGGGTGAAAATATAGTAAAAAAGTCACTGGACCTTTTTTTTGTAGGTCATCTTATTTCCTAAATATAAAACGTTAGTCCTTATTTTGACCTCCGAGACCAATGGTTTTTCGCCGCTATCGTACCCCAAAAACAAAAGTTTCGCGTTAAAAGTTACAACAAAATTGTACATAATCACGTTTTTTTTTCGGCCAAACCAATCGAGATAGGGCAAAAGATTACTGGAGCCTTTTCTGTAGATCGCGTGCAATTTGCTAATTTGGATGGGATCAAATCAGATTTGAGCTACGACCAACGGTTCGGGCCGCTATCGGGCTTGAAACAATATATTTTCTATTCGAAAAAAAATCTCTGGAATTTCAAATTGTTCGAGCGTTTTGTCGCTTCAACCATGGAAGATAGAGCAAAAAGTCATTTAGACCTTTTTTTGTAGTTCACTTCATTCCTGACTATGAATTTTCCGTCAGATCCGAAGCTAGCTCCAACGGTTCGCCCGCTATCGGGCTTACAAAAAATGCCTGCAGAGGTGAAGAATGCGGCGATTTTTTGGGAATTTTTTTGAGGGGTTTGAAAATGAACGATTCTCAACTTTTTTCGGGATTTTCCTGGTGGTTACACGTGGAAAGCTATCTGTTGTACCAAATTTCAAGTCTCTAGAACTCATCTGGAAGTAGGTTAAGAATTAGTATACGTGAGTGAGTGATGTGAGTCAGTCAGTCAG
>NW_025780892.1:0-17384 GCF_021130785.1 Homalodisca vitripennis | reverse complement strand
ATAATATAACTGACTTAATAGAACAAAGTTAAATATTGTACCTAATTACATCACTATACACGTATTTCAAAGAATGACACTGTGTCTGTAAAGAATGATGTTTACAGCAGACAGTACAAAGTATAACATTGCGTCACAGTACAGTTCTCTATTTAATAGGATGATCAAAACATTCAAGATTATTAATTATGTGTACTGCAGACAATACAAAGTGTAACGTAGCGTCACAGTACAGTTCTCTATTTAACAGGATGATCAAAATATTCAAGACCATTAATTATGTGTACTGCAGACAATACAAAGTGTAACATAGCGTCACAGTACAGTTCTCTATTTAACAGGATGATCAAAACATTCAAGACAATTCATTATGTTTACTGCAGACAATACAAAGTGTAACATAGCCTCACAGTACAGTTCTCTATTTAAAAGGAACATCAAAACATTCAAGACCATTAATTATGTTTACTACAGACAATACAAAGTGTAACATAGGGTCACAGTACAGTTCTCTATTTAACAGGATGATGAAAACATTCAAGACCATTAATTATGTTTACTGCAGACAATACAAAGTGTAACATAGCTTCACAGTACAGTTCTCTATTTAACAGGATGATCAAAACATTCAAGACAATTCATTATGTTTACTGAGACAATACAAAGTGTAACATAGCGTCACAGTACAGTTCTCTATTTAACAGGATGATCAAAATATTCAAGACCATTAATTATGTGTACTGCAGACAATACAAAGTGTAACATAGCGTCACAGTACAGTTCTCTATTTAACAGGATGATCAAAACATTCAAGACTATTAATTATGTTTACTGCAGACAATACAAAGTGTAACATAGCTTCACAGTACAGTTCTCTATTTAAAAGGAAGATCAAAACATTCAAGACCATTAATTTTGTTTACTGCAGACAATACAAAGTGTAACATAGCTTCACAGTACAGTTCTCTATTTAAAAGGAAGATCAAAACATTCAAGACCATTAATTATGTTTACTACAGACAATACAAAGTGTAACATAGGGTCACAGTACAGTTCTCTATTTAACAGGATGATGAAAACATTCAAGACCATTAATTATGTTTACTGCAGACAATACAAAGTGTAACATAGCTTCACAGTACAGTTCTCTATTTAACAGGATGATCAAAACATTCAAGACAATTCATTATGTTTACTGCAGACAATACAAAGTGTAACATAGCCTCACAGTACAGTTCTCTATTTAAAAGGAACATCAAAACATTCAAGACCATTAATTATGTTTACTACAGACAATACAAAGTGTAACATAGCTTCACAGTACAGTTCTCTATTTAACAGGATGATCAAAACATTCAAGACCACTCATTATGTTTACTTTTCAGGTTTACGAACTGATTTAAAATAAAGGTAAGTTTAAAAAATATTCACATTGACCTTTAAATTTTATTTATTTTAGTAATAACTGTATATTTTTACATATACCAGAGGTAAAACATTATTATTATTAATTATAAACAGTTTACACAGTTTTTTCCAACATTTAGAATTGAATTAAAAAAAACCTTATCAAGGAACTCTTTTGTATAAAGAAATCTTGCACATATTATATAATTTAAAGTAATACATTAGAAAATAGTGTTTTTAATGCATAATTTTAAGGTAAAAATATGTAATTTGCATGATTAAATTCACCTTATAAGCAAGGTTATCTGTATATTAAGATAAATATAGACATAAATCTATTTTTAGAAGGACCACTGACGTATAAATATGACCTCGAGACAACAGAGATTGAATGTAATGAATTATATATCATATTCGTATTTAAACTGTTCAAAAAGTTCTTACGTTTTTTCATAATAATGGGAAATAGGAAACGATTACCTATATTAAAAAAAAGTTTTGACCTAATTGGAATTTCTAGTTTCTCAAAGTAAATAATTCCATATTTTGTGACTTTTTGCACCTTTTTAATCATATAACGAGTATTAAGTAGAGAAAAAACTAGTTTTTCTGTCTTACATGATTGTAAAAACAATTTTACATCGATATTTGTATTTGCAAGTATGTGTTTGTTGACGTTAGCATTTATTGGTTGTCTAAGGGTTTTCCTTTCCTATAACATTGTACAAGTATAAGTAATTTTGTTTGTTATTGAGTTATTACATTCTTTGTAAATATCTTTCATTTATTACTCTTTTATTTTAGTATTATAGGTATAAATCTTTTCTGAATTCATGATTAGTAAATAAATATAATATTTGTAAAAAACTTGTTAATTTTATAATAATATCATATTTAGTAATAATATATATTTTGCATACAGTCCAAGGTTTTGTGTTGATTTTGTACAACTTTCTGTTGCTTTCATAAGTCAATGTACTGTAGCAGGTGGTATTTAAAATTTTCTTTGAGTTTCATTTTAATCTTAGACTCTGAATCTTTATAATTTTTTAGTTATACCGTATTAAATATGACCACTCAACTTTTAATACTAGTTTAAAAAAAATTTCTATAACTTTTTTCCTATAACCTATATATAACCTTATCACTTTTATTACCAATGCTAATAAAGTAGTTTAATCATTTATATTAGTAATGTCTGTATTAGTAATATTACAAATTGTAAAGTTATTATTTTCAACTTAAATTTGATATGTAAACAATTCCATGCTGGAAAAAGTACAACAATTTTTTAAAGTATATTAAAACTAAAAAGTATTGTAAAATAGTGAATATAAATATTTGTTAAACAAGGCGTACCTGCACAATAACAAGCATTACTAGACAAAGAGCTGGAAGGCAAACAGTCACTTTCTTGATTGAACAGCGGTAACAACTGAACGTGACCTGTAAGATTTTGAAACAATGGGTGACTACTAGATGTGGAACCGGTTGAAAGTTGTAAAAATGTATGTTATATGTTTAGATTTAAGCATAATTTCGTGTAATAGTAATATCTGTGAAAAGGCTGCTAACATTTGTAAATAATTAATGGCTGAGCATGAGGGAAGCCTATTACTGGAAAAATTAATTTCTGTCCCTATGTCTAACCTCGCGATATTCCGACAAAGAACTGTCTTAGAGATACATATGACAGCAAGGTGAAAATAGTACAATAACTTACTTTTTAACAAACTGTTTTCAATTATATGTCCTTTTTACGATTGAAGCTCTTTGGTACTTACTACAAAGAAATTAAAATCGACTGAAGTTATTGTAAAAATCGATCATAATAAATTATTATTGTATTTCACTTAAGCGCACTCGCTTTGTTTTACGCTCGCTAGCCTACAGGAACATTTGTTACATAAACCATGCAATAAAACCTTACTTAACGCAGAAAATATGTTTGCACCATGTGACATGGCATCTAGAAAAGTATTTAATCAGTACACTTTGACTTTAGTATGAAACAGCATGAATACTTAGACAATGATTTCTATGATGGTGCATTACCATTAATTACATTTTGTTAAGCGTAATGCAGCTTATCCTTTAGTAGCAGATAAAATTCAGTTACGTCCGTCAGAGGGATTTAAACATGCATTTCATGTACAATAGACAGTCTAGGGGTATATGTCAGTATGAAATTTAAAGAATTAAATTAGCTGCAGACTTAATACTGTTCCATAACACGTAATATTTCGTGCCCTTAACTTGTTTATTGATTCTTGTCTTTTTTTTTCATTTTAATTCTCATTTGAAGTACTTTTTGGAATCATGATGTAAATATAAAATTATTACCAAATCTTATAGAGGGATAGAGTGTGTTATACTTAGTTGTAAGACAAAGATATTACTGCAACATAGCAGAGTTAGAGGAATGTATATGGAAAAAAAAAATTTTAAACACCAACTTCCATAATAATTACTTAACATTTTGGAAATTTTATAGACTGAGGCAATGTTTAATTGTTCCATGTCGTTCAAAACCATATAGCTTCACCCTTAAAATAATGATATAATACCCCTTGTTTAATATTAGGTATTGACACTAGGACAGATCATAAAACTACTTTTTCAACTTGTTGAACAGAACCCGTAGATAGATTATTTCCTGAGCGTCATTGAAGTGGGCTTGGTAAAACTTCAATGGAATTTCACAGAGCGTGTTACAATTACTATTACGTTTTCTTTATGGGCAAATAAGCTTTTATGGGCAGCTTGAGAGCAAAAATGTGTAATAGAAACATTAAGTAAGAGATTAAAAAGTGTAATAAAATAAAAACTATTAAATTGTGAAGTTAATTTTTAAAGGTGTGTTAAGATATTTTTTATAGCCGCTCACTTGCGGTTGCAGTATTCTCCCTAACACTGGGATCTTATACAACTTAAATAATACTTTAAAACTAAACATTAATAGGTGAATGTAAATTTTGAATGCTTCATTTGGAAAATGTCTTCTTTGGAATATCATCTGCTGACGTTAAATATGTACCATTAAAGTTAATTCCTACATTTACGGTGAAATGTAAAATATCCTTTCTGTATTATGTAAACCTGTCTATTTGTCCGCAGAATGTCCTGAAGATTAATTACATGAGCGTCGACCTAATTTGCATTTAACTTAGACGGCTTATGCAACGACGCCATGGTCGTGGACGAAACTCTTATCATAAAGACTTAAAGAAGATCAGCTTTGTTTGAAATTATTTTTCACTTTGGCTCTTGAGCCCTTTTCAGTACAAATCCTGGATTTACATAATCCAGTATAGTATAAGTACTTATGATAGATTGTGGATTATAAATAATTATGAGGACGGAAAAAAATCTTTCTTTAATAAAGGTTGAATTTTTGTAAAGAGCCTTGGCTGGATGTATGCATAATATTAATTAAAAATGTATGTTTCTTACAATAAGCGGCCTACAGGCTTTGCTCGAAATTGTATTTACATAGAAATTCGTACCTAGAGAACTGTAATTACGCCATGCCAAGATCCCATTTAATCACAAAGTTCCAGGCATATTCATTTCATTAAAAACTTATTTTACCCTTTGGGATCTATTTAATTACCCTTAGGGTTTCTGTGCGAGTCTAATAAATTTTAAAACGTTCTAGGTGGTTTTTAACTATGTGGAGGGAAAGATAAGTAAAAATTTAAAAGAACTACAATTAGATTATTAGAGTACGTCGCACATGTTGGAAATCCCAATAATTTTTATTTTCAGAATATTTTTTTAGGTTATAAAAATACAAACCCATCATAAAAATTTCTTGAAATAAAATACTTGAGATAGTGGATAATACGAATCATGAATACACACATGTAGGTTTTGAACAGTTGTACACTGCATCTTTGTTGGCTATTAAATGTAGGTTAAAACTGAAACATGCGTTCGAAGCTGCAGAGTCTCTTACAACAGCAGATGATCGAAAAAACAGTCAAAGATAACCAGAGTTTGGTCTATATAAAAATATATACAACAAATATTGGCACTGGACTGGACAGGTCTCAATTCACTTTTCACTCAATTAATAATATTACTTCCATAATTCTGATGATGGAATGCACACCGATTTGTAATTGATTAACATTTGTTAAAGTAGCTTCATTGTCATTAGTATTATAGATGTTATCTAGTAGATTTTTAGGGTTTGTTTTTTAAAGTATTTGTGAAATGGTTTCTAATAGCTCACTCATAGGGTTATAATATGAAATAAGTTATTCTCTATTAATTATGTGATATACATATTTATAAAACTCATATTAATATAATTTACTCAAAATCTAACATACCTACCATATTATTTCATATTGGGAATCCAATATCAGACGGTCACCGTTCCCCGCACTTGACTTCGGCAAAATTTTATATTGTCAGCCTTTTTACTTGTTGTGAATAGCAAGTCGGGTAGTATTTTAAATAGCACATATAATCCGGTTGCCATACTTTTGTAATCGTATATTAAACTGTGATGTTTACTGCATGCAGAAACAAATAGCTTCAATTGACTACAGTTTTTTCAACAGCCCCAGGACATTTAATAACAAAAAGTGTTTATTATACTGCCAAATAAACTCACTTCAGTTACACATCAAAGATTAAAATAGATGTACAGTATTTCAAATTTTGAATTTACAAATTGTAATGAAAGATAAAATCATCCTGAAAGAACTTACTCAATATTACTTCAAAACAATAATTAAAACAGGCCACATTCAAAAGAATTATAATACTTAAAGTGCAAATCCACATAAATTTTCCAAACTAAATATTCATAATTTGCTTCAAAATATTTGTTAAACTATTTTAATAGGTTTTAAGCTATATTAACACTGCGATCGCTGCTTTACGTTCATTATTCAAAATGTACTATTAATATTTTCAATTTTGTTAATACGTATAAATTCGTTATTTCATTTTTATATAGCACGACCCTCATGATTATTAATTCGGTGGCAATTTTAAATGGGCAAACCGTCTAAATTGTTTTTATGATACAAAACTTCTTTATTATACAAGTGGATTTTCAGACGTTTTAACGGACTGCCGCTCTATTTTAGAATTCTGGTGGGTATAAACTTAGTTTTTATTACATGGTTCGTTCCGCTGTTATTTTATTATTTTAGTTTTTTTAACTTTAAATTTACAAAATATAAAAAAATCTATTTGCCAGTAGACCTTACTTTTCTATTATCCTGCCAATACCTTTTTCTTCTCCGTTTTACATGTGTTATAAAATATCTAGTAATAAATATTATTTAAAAGTTGGAGTTTTCAAATGCTTGTTTTAAAATGTTACTTTCTAAATATTAAGTCAACATAAGTAATCTGAACAACTTTGAGCTATCATATCCTCTTTTTTTGGTTTGTTTTTAGTAACGGTCGCGTGAAAGAACATTGGTTCATAAATCACTAACATGAGAAATATATAAGGGAGCGCCCACTTTTATAATAAATAAATAAAAAAACATATTTTTATATCTTACAGACATTTTTGTAATATACTTCTTTTTTTTAAATCTAAGGATATTACAATTTTGAAGTGACTAAAAGGTTTTTCTTTAGAAGAGGTAAGTTTCTATAATATTATGTGGTGTAAAACATCACTGCCATGAAACACTAAAATTGAGTTTTTTTAGGTGATAGTAAATGGAGTAATGGCATTAAAATGTATTTGTTATTTAATTTAAAGTATTATTTACAAGATGATTTCATGATATTTAAGGCGTTAAAGTTTTAAATTAACTTACAAATTGATAGGTACGACGTTTATTCATAATATTGATAGATTAAGGTTTACAGAGGTATAAACAAAACTTTATTTCCTTATAATGGGATTTAATTCTTTGTATTAGAATTCTTCCTTTTAACATTTAATTAAAATCTAGACCCTACAAATTTTAGGATTATATATAATATATAAAAAGGAGGACAATATTTTTAATTCATAAGTATGACTGTAACTATAAGTGGAGGAAGGATTAAGCTTGGTACTGGTTTTGCTGTACTCAAACATTATGACATAATAACTTACTGAGCTAGTTGTTTTATCAGTATGATATGACTTACAGAACTACTCATGTACCCCATTTATAAAAATTGTATCTAACTAAATTAATTCACCCATAGGCTTAGTGAAGACATCGTAAATAATAATTAGTATACTAAATAGAATATTATTTCAGAACTGACGATAATTCTGGATCCACTTGTCGTTATGATAAACGGATAACTTCTCTTCCTAGGTTTTTAATCAATACAAGATCAATTATTAATTAGAGCTTAAATACTTTTTATTACAATAGATGTTTAACGATACTAATAAAGTTTTTCATGGTTGATACTCTTGTATGTTTCTCATTGCTTGATATGATTAGGGATGAGTACGTGCTGTCAAGTGTATCTGTTGGTTTTCCGTATACAAATTAATGAAGGTGGGCACTGTTCTAATAAAGCTTTGAGCCATATTTTGTTTTTTTAAACCGTAATTTTTCACTACTTTTCAAGGGTCCTGAGATAATTACCAATGTTATATTTCACTTAAAAGTGTGAAAAAAAATTTTATAGATTTTCAATTGTAAAGTTAATTGGAATGATGAGCGAGATTAAATCCCCACTACTCGGTGTTTATAAGTTTTTAAAACTCTAAAATGTTTTCCACGACCTCTGCTTTATAAATAATAGTTTGTTGTTTGGAAAAAATTGTAGTACAAATTTACTTCATAATAAAACATATTGTGGCAGTACAGAAGTTTATTATCGAAATCGTGGTTTAAAAGTTTGGACCATTAGGTTTAGACTTATGTAATATTTGACATATTTTGTAACATTTAATTTTTAGGTTTTCTGGATATTCAGAATTTTGTTGGAATTATCTGTTGGTACTTATTTGATCTACTTTTACAATATAAATATGTGCTTATTTTTTCGTTTTTGAACATTAAATTGTAAATTTTATGCATTTTAGATGTTTTGTGGATTTGTTTAATTTTATATTTAAGTGTTGTAGAACTACATAACTACATACTGTCTGGATTTCATTTTTGTATTTATTACTCTATTGAAAATCCTTTGAAAATTGTTTAGGTATATCTATGAATTATTTTACGATTATCCACCCAACATTTTTATCATTCGAGTAACTTACTAACATTTATTGATTTTGTGTATTATTGGCGATGACAAGTAGCCATTTTGAGTTGCTTGTAGATGTAGGAAATGATTGCATCAATCAATGAGTAGTATCATGTTCTGTATGAGATATAGTAAAAAAGTTTGTTCTTTTTCTATATATCTGCTTGAATGTTCATTATTTATCCTACATAGAGTTTTACGTTTTTTTAAATTAGTGGTCTGCATAGTGATAATGTGTTAGTGAATAATCGTATTCAACGGTTCAAACACACTTTGATTCCACTAAAACTAAATTTACCTTACAATAGGTTATTTATTTACGATATATTATTACTCTTATGTGGATAACCAAAAGGTTGCTTATTTATATCAATGTATATTTTTGCTTTATGATTATACTTCGTATAGGTTTTTATACCAAGCAAAATATGTGTTAGTGCAATGTCTACAACGTTTTAGAACAACAACCTTAATCTCCAGAGAATCGATGAACAAACTAAGCTGCTTTACTGCTTTTACCTGCCACATTGTATCGAAAGGCTTGTCCAGAAAATAA
Source organism: Homalodisca vitripennis (assembly GCF_021130785.1). Lineage (NCBI taxonomy): Eukaryota > Metazoa > Arthropoda > Insecta > Hemiptera > Cicadellidae > Homalodisca > Homalodisca vitripennis. The sequence goes on along the minus strand of NW_025780892.1, from coordinate 8,242 downwards.
CGCTTCAAAACAAGGATCGCAATCACATTGATTATTTTATAAAAAATCAAGGAACAAATTACTTTGGATTATTGAATTACTTTTTTTGTAAAAAACTGTTTTTTTTTTTTTTTTTTCAAAAACAACATAGCACAGAAAACTCACAAAATACGTAAAATTACTCGCGACTGATATTTGAAAACAAAGAGCATATGATTTTATAATATTATTGTAATATTATTCCGTATTTGTATTAATTCCTCTTGTTTTAATTTAATTAATGAATTAATTTTATTAATTTAAAGTTATAACGAATTGTTTTCTAAGGAGAGTTAAACAAAATTTCTAAATGTAAACGAGTTTTGTTCATAAAAATACTCACAAAACAAACGTAAAGAATAAAAAAACATATTAAATATACATTTTAACAAATACAGGTACAACAAATCATAAAGAAGGTCTTTGAGTTTTGGAGAGACGTGCCCATTCCTACGCTTGTGTAGATATCAATATGAGTACACTTAAAGTGTGGTATTGCATTGGTATGAAATTACAAAACCTACTGAAACACAGGTCAAAATACAACAAATCTGCTGGGCACCAACTGGACCTGTTTTACATTCAACCTTTGCTCACTCTAAAATATTATTCCAGTAACATATGCTAGAATTGCATATCATTTTCGTTAGTTATTAAATTTTTATTTAGCCGATGGCAGTATAGCAATGTAATTAAGGTACCGTGCTCTAATTGTTTAAGCAAACGATAATTAACACATTCTATTTTGCCTGGAAATAGAATTTATCTTAATACACACTACATTTGTAATTATTAATCTAATAACTATCTTTCCCCTAGAAATATATCAAACTATTATCATTAAACTACATACACCATGTATGTATTTTGTAAATTTATGGCATATTTTGTAGTTATATATAGAAAAATGATTATAACTGATGAGAGCGAAGAAAAGCAGGTTTTGGCCGGGAATATAAATAATTCCCGATTGACTCATCCTCGTAATAATATTTAGATTTGTAAGACCAACTGAAAAACCCTCACAAGGGAGAGTTTTACCGTATACCGCGGACTAAAAAACAGAGAAATCGCTGTCTTGTGTTGTTCGGGTTGAATAAGTTTGAATAGTTAAACCAGCTTTCAATATTTAATCACACGATAACCCTTTTCTATCCCTTAAATTATGATTAAAATTTAAATTAAAAATACCTTAAAACATTACATATTACTCATTATATAGTATGAAGCGAGTACTATCTAAACTGCAAAATAATTTGCACGCGCAAATCATATTAAACTTTTAAAAAAGCACTTTCTCTGCAAAAATAACTTGGATTTCCTTACTTGAAGGAATTGAGTCCTTCTAGCGAGGAGAAAGTACTCTCTGTGATATTTGAATATTTATCCAAGTTTAAAGCCACTCGTAAGCCTACACAAAATTTATTTGTGTATGTCTGTGTATCTGTCTGTCTGTCCCAACCGATATATCGAAAAAACGAAACTGACATATAGACTTTGAAGATTATCTATTAAAACTATATTTGATATCGGCCATCGCACCAGAATCTCTATCTCTCGTGTGGAGATTATTGATATTGAAATTACCTTTAAACATTTGAAATTTGTGCATTGCTATCTTAGCGAGAAGCAAATTTTAAAGAATCTTGACAGTCAGCATACATATTACATTGATATCTAATCAACTGGATAGGCTATCGGTTCGTCCTTGTTACCGTCTTAGAAGTTAAGATCCACGTCGTGACCCTGCTTTTGGGATGTAGTGGATAGTAGTCGCCTTCCTATGGGACAACCATTTGCTGGATACAACCATGCTTGACTCTAAATGAAGGGCGCTCTTTAAAACCAGGAGAGCCTCCATTACTTTTTTTTCGAGAGACTCCGTGTACCAACAATCTCCGCAATACACACAAGAATATGAAAAGAAAATAACTTCACTTTCTGGGTTCAACGCATTATAATTTGGCAAATGAAACTGGCTTCTTTACGTTTACGCAAAAATTGTTAAAATAACTCTCCCATGTATTATTAACTGCATTGCTAGCTTGATATTCGCTTATAAAATTAAATTTGGTGTATTATAAAGGAGGATCGCTGATTTTTTATTAAAATATTAAGGATTGTAATTAGGTCCTAAATTCATGTCTTAAATACTCATAACGCAAATTAGGTACATACACATTTGGGTAACAACCCTTTTGTTTATTATGATGGTCACTTACAAAGCAACATAAGTTTTATTCCGTTGTTTGTTGTTGTGTAATATACACTAAGTAATTGGTCCCTTCAGCACGTTAATAATTTTTTTAGTCGAATAATAGGTTCTTTCTATTTTTACCGTATTTTAGTTTGAAATTTCAAATGTCTTCATATTATCAGCTCCATTATTGTATGCTTTACATTGTTTGAAAAAGTTTACGGTCGTTTTACCCTGATTATCATATAATCTGAGATGAATACAAAAGTAAAGTTTACATTGTAAAAATGTACATTGGTGTTGTTAATAAGAAAGACAATGATAAAGCATTATATAACTATTTTCATATTACCTAGCCTCCATACAAAAAAACTATAGAGGCTGCAATGTTTATTTTCTTCCCTATTTTCAAATTGTATAGGCAATTGTTTTATAAGCCAAATAATTCCTTGAATAGAATACAACATAGAATAAAACAAAAAATTTTATGAACTTCTGAATTTGAATTGGGACTAAGCATACAATAATTTTATAATATATATATATATATATATATATATATACTATATATATATATAAAACAAGAAGAATATAAATATTAGTAAAGTTAAAAGTCCCTAATCTCCGTGAATTTATATTTCGCTGAAGATTTGTCACTTTTCCTAAGAACATTCTAAGGATTACAAAATCATAAATCACGTTTCGAGATCCTCAATCTTAATTCGCTTTTTTTCCACTGTTGCATAAAAAAATTGGCCAGTCCAATTAAGATAAAAATGTAAACTATGTAAAAGATTTTAATGTCCCACAAACTGTCTTGTAGAACAACGCCTAGTGTACCAAACGTCCACTTACCCACCCGACTCCGATGTCTGTCCCCTGCGTCACATTTAATGTAATTTTCTTCGTTTGACATATAGATGATTTTTTGGACATTACAAACAATATAGAAAATGTGTTGTCCAAACTGTCTTGTTAAACAAACGCATACAGTTTGCACCAGACGCCAACCACTGACCTCGACGTCTAGACTGCCAAAATGTTTGATTGTCTATCAGCCTCTCTTTTCAACAGTGCAAGTTTTTGCGAGTCTTGTAAAGGAAAATTATAATAACGATAAATGTTTTGATTTTACTTACAGGTTCGCTATCGGTCGCCGTGGTGTCTATAAACATCTTGGCTCAAATATTTTTATTTAAACTGTTAGAATCTTTTGTCTTCATAACATAACTGCCCACTGCCCTATAGATCAAAAAAAATTGTGTGGATTTTTTTTTGATCGACTGGTATAATATTACACAACAGATTTTCGTGATTTAAAATAACCATTCCTAAATTTTTCCTTTTAATTTCCGATTTGGATGGATATATTACATTTTATTGTAACAGAACCAACCACCTGAGAATTCTAATCCTTTATTCTCAGACATAACCACTGGATTATTATCTAGTTTACTACTGATCACACAAAAGACTCATATCCCCACATTACTCTCCAAACTGTAAGTTTTGCGTGTAAATGTTCGTTTTTTTGGGTTTTTTTTTTTTTTCATATGAAGAATATTCCTTTGTAATGTATATTTATATATGGTTGTACCTAAACCCCCGGCAAAAATAACCTTATCTCTATTTACTCTTGGTGTATATTTAATCTTTGGACTAAATTATTGAAACTTTGGTAAGCCTCTACTACCGTATAACAGCTTAGTAAATCTCCATAGTTCTGTAAAATAAACAATCTGTAAAAGGGAAAGCATTATTAAAACTAATCGGCTTAAATTTTATAAACCAAAAACTACCTAGTAAAGAAGTGCTGGGCTAAAATACCCCACCCCTAGTTACCTTTCTTCCCCAGTACCACCCTTTTTAAAAGTCCAAATTTGCACCAATTATTTGGTTTTGAAAGTTTGTTTTTTCTACTTATTATGCCCATATTTATTTGTGAAGGATAAGTTGACAATCTCTGCAAAAAACAGTTCTAGTATAATTGTGTTATTGTTCATTTTTAAACTATTTTTCGATGAAACATGAATCAATCGGAAAGGTGTTCATAAGCCGAGAGAGAAAAGAGTGGATGTTATTAATTTCATAGGGGGGTGAGAAGTGTTAGTGGGGGGCGTTTGCATCCTTATTTGAGACGGCTTTCAATAACATTTTCCAAAAATTTGTTATAGGAAACAATTCAACGTCCCAATTCATTATATACAATATTGGCAATAACGTTTATTTGAACTGTTTTAAGCAACACATTTTTTTGTTTTAAAAGACACCGCTTGAGTGTTTTAAAACCTCAATTACGAGCTTAAACCGGTGGTCCATTTATAATCCTCTGAGATATTCTTTATATAGCTATGTTAGCTGAAATAGAATTTACATGTTATCTATTTGTAATGTTTATAAAATGTGGTTTACTTTGGAACTTTACACAACCTTAGTCTAAAAACCATCTCAAATCGATTCAAGATATTCACGCTACACATATATAATTCCCAATTAAAATCCATCCAAACCCCTGTGTATCGATGTTAATTTGAGCATTAGTTCATTATGTCACATCCAGTTTATATCTCGGTGTAACTTACTGGAAAAAAAACGTTCATGGCTGTTTACCTGCAACCATTTTTTAGAAAAATTAACAGACGTAATACACTTTGAAAACTGTCAAGTCGATACTGATTATTATTAATTTTTAAATACTTAAAATTAGTATTACATACATGAAATGTCGAACATAAATTCTAGTTGATTGAAAATTTGTTTATAATTTTTATGTAAACATATAATAACAAAATTGTTTAAATTACAATAAATTTATTACATTGCGTAATTACGGTTTATAATGTAAACTTCCAGATTATAAATCTTTATTAAAAGATTCAGGTAAACAATTAATTATTAATAAAATACCATTAAGTATAATATCATCCAAAGCTTAGGTTATAACATATTATTTAATTAATTAATTAAGAACAAAACTTTTTTATACATTAATGTTTTTTTAAAAGTTTTTAAATGTTTTAATAGTATTCTCTTTCTGTAAATAAGAATGCCTCTGTTAAATGATAACTGTATTTATTTTTACAGGTAAGAATAGGTTTTCCCTGATTTATTTTCATGATCTAAAATTCACTTCGTTCGTTTTCGTACAGCACTTTAAGCTCCACAATCTGTTTATATTTACTTTACAAATGGAATATCGCATAGTTCATATAATTAAATCTAGGCACAGGTCCTCATATTTGGTGTAGATACGAATGCTGTTTACACTCTAGGACGTGCTTTTATGTAACATTTTAAATACATCTTAATGTAAAAAAATCCTTTTTTATTATTTTAATACAAATAAAAAAACCGGCTTTCCTCAGGAAGTTTATTTCTAAAATAAATTGACTAAGTTAACAACAATTTTGAAGACAAACTGATTTGTTTATCTACAAATTTTAAATGAGAAGATGTTTTCTATTTTTTTATCGAATTTAAATTGCGGATATAAGAAAAAAATTATGTGATAAATATTTGTATTTAAAATGTTATGTACTATAACGATTGTCCGATAAAAAGTTCTATTATAACCCCCAATGCAATACAAATCTTGTTAGTAAATTGATTATTTGCTAAGTTGTATACGGAGATTATAGTTGTTAATATTAATTTTCCAAAACAAAACTGCATAACTTTCTTCAAAATTAAATTAGAGTGTAAGTTAATCCCTTACTTTACGGGACTGTTTAAGCCTTGGACAGCTACTGATTTCCCCTCGTGTGTACGCCAAACCAGGATTTTATAATAGGATTAGAGGATTTTATAAAAATACAGATAAATCATTTTTGATTCCAGTGTAGATATTAACAATATACAAAGTGTATTGAAGGGGGAATAATTATATTATTTATAAAGAACTGTTATGCAATTATTTTGGATAGATCCCATTATTTTGTTTTATGAGCACCACTGTAAATTGCCTAATTAACGTACTTTACGTACATACGCTATCATCCGTACGCAATGGGTATTTTCCAGGTCATGCAGAAGTTAATAAATAATCACTTGTTCTCTTATTGTATCTTGGATATGTTTAATAACATAAACACTTGAAATCTCTTTGACGTGCGTTCAAAATTTTAAGCATATTGATCCAATCATAATTAAAATTATACAAGCCAATGTATTAATAGAATTGATAAATGGATAACAGGGACTTGTTATAATAACAGAAACAATATTTTAATTTAAGTAGTGTTTTTGCTACCAATCAGGTTGACTGTAAAATATACTATTCCTTTGAGGGTTTGAGTACTAATAAGTTATGTCCAAACTTATCGAGTTAAATGACAATACTTTTTATCAGGAATTTCTTAACCAAATTAATCAGAAAATGTACTGAGATTAAAAAACGCCGTAACTAGGGCAGATGCGAATTTTTTGCCTACATCAGTTAGTTATATTAGGAAAACCTCAATGTCATAAATTAAAAATGTTTTTAATGTGATTCAAACGTAGAGTTTTTATATTGATTCATGAAATTTCTAAATTTTACATATGGAAACGAGAAAAGTATATTAAGATACTACTAGAGTGTATTTTACTGTTTCAAAACCTGTTCTTATGGTATTAAATGAAAAAAAGTTCGTGAATATAAAAGTTACATCTCCTCTGCCGTGACTACATGGTTTTGTTTCTAGAACGACTCAATTAAACCGTGATATAGAACAAGTTTTTACAGTCTCCATATTTTTATTCTCGTCATTCTTGAACTTGTTTTACATTTACTTTATTGTTTACAACCCTATGGAAAATTATTAATGTTACAACGTGTTTGAAAAGTAAAGTTGGACTATTTTACATTCCAATTACATGTATTATATTATACAATCTGCAAACGTTCTAGAAATATTAAGTCATCCATCAATGGTTCCCAGCAGGGATTTTAATCCCTTTACAGGTTAAACTTTATGAAAGATTTTCTCTTGTCGTTTGATTCCTTTCTTTCCGTTTCACTCACTAAAATGCACTGTTTAACTTTTTTTATAAATAAAACATTGCACACAAATTTACAATAAACAATTAATACAAATTAATTCTTTTTATATTCACCTCAAGGAAACAATTTTTTAACTATTTATTTGTAAAACACGTGTAATTGTAATGAAATCCATAATAAGGTGAAAATTTTGTTAACATATTCATATTGATTATTAAAACTTGTAAACTACATGATTGTATATCAATTGAATTTTTTGCTGTTAATAATATGAAGCTATTTTCTAGAAGCTCTCGTAACAGGATTTATAGTTATAGTTGAGTGTATCAAATTTTTTGTACTGCTACATGTATGATAACTCCGATTTACATTCCCAACGAAAGTCCGCCATACTATTTAAGATACTAACCATGTCCCAAAAACTAGAAATCTAAAAATAATTTACTTAAACATATCTTTTCAAATTATATGAAAAAAAGACATTACTTTCTAATGCATCAATTATATTTAACGGTAAGTCCAATTCGCAATGTGTTCTTTAAAAAATAACAGTATTTCTTATTATATATTAATATATAAAATAATAATAAATTATTATATATATTTTATATATATATATATAAATATATATCTATATATAATTTCGTGATAAAATTATGGATTATGAACAAAACTTAAGTAGTGAATATTGTGGTAATCCTATAAACCAATAAAAAAATTGTAATCATGTTATATACAACGTTTGATTAAACAATTGATAGTGGTTTAAAAAAAGGAAAAAGCAATTACCTAACGAAGGCCAGTTATTACCGATAAATCATAACAAATGTTTTTAGTGTTGAAATTTAAAAAAAGGGAAAACTAATATAAATTAAATGGAAAGTTTCAAGCAGGTAAGAATCTATTGCATGGTCAAATTTGTAAAATTATATATTTGGTCAGTACGGCATTCGTCGGCATTTGATGTAACGTGTGGGTGACCATCACATCGCACTTTATTACGTTTCTGTTGTTGATCAAACTTATACAGATGTCTTGAAGTCAAC